>NC_028352.1:21128925-21148615 GCF_000741045.1 Vigna radiata var. radiata | reverse complement strand
ATGCATCGTCTGCACCGTTAGATGTGTTTCATCTAACGGCCTCTTTTTCGCGACTCTAACGCTACCCTCAGCGCGGGAAAACACAGGCTCCTCTTTAAAAGCCTAAATGACAAGCTCACCATGTCGTTTTCTGGCCACTCAAATAACTGTGTGGTCACCCGGCTTACGCACAGCACAGCAATAGAACACCGAACGACAAGCGTATTTAAGCCCTTCGGACAAACCAAGGCGAACGCCTTCCTTTGCCTCGGACTTGGGGGGGATGATGTACGGTGGTATAATTCCAACGGCCGGAAAAGTCCGAGAGACCGAACGGTCTTAGTGGGCCAACAGCCCACCATAGCGCTACAATCTTACTGGGCTCAAGGCCCAAGGCTAGCGTAAATGGCCAGTGTAAAAGATATCCACAAAGATATACCATTCAGATATATTCACCAAATATATCTTAACAGAAGCAAAGATATGCTAAGTAAGATCGTTTATATTTATTATTCTGTTTATATTTTGTTTATCATATGCCGACCCAAAGCCTATAAGTAAAGGCTGAAGGGTTCCAAACAGGTACGTCCTNTGAACACACTTTACTCGCAATTCATACAGCATATCTCTCATCTCTTCAATTCTCTCTCACAGAGAATTCTCTATACACGCCTAACTTGAGCGTCGGAGTGCCTTTTCAGGTACCTCCCCCCCGGTTAAAGCTAGAAGATCACCGTACGGCTGAAGTCAACGCAAAGACGTGCGCTCGGAAATTAGAAGGAGCGGGCAGAAAAGCAGAAGACGACGTCATCGAGGTTAGTCCTTCGGTCCCAGTAAATTTATACCGAAACAGAAATTATATTAGATTGATTGTAACGGAAACGATCTCATATGTACATATTAGATCGGTTATAAAGAAACAAATTTAATATGTGTATATTAAATCAATTAAAAAAAATTGATTTAATTGGTCTTCTTTATTAAGTGCAAAACTCTTTTTTATTTTTCTCAAAGTTTTTTCTCTTTTCACTCTCATTTTTTAAGCTTCAATTTTTAAGTCCTAAAACGTACACTTTCAATGTAGCCTTTTCTCGTTTGTCACCAATGTTGGTTTTACAACCGCAACGATGCTAGCTTCGTCCTTAACTTCTGCTACAGTCAGCTAATGCACCTCCTCACTAGTGCAAAAAATACATATAAAGTGACCTATTTAATGTCTAACGTAAGAAAATTCGATATAAAAAATGACCAGTGGCAAAATTGTAATTAAAATGCCATTATAGACATCGGTCAAGGAGTTCCCCGATGTCAAATTAGTCCTCGAAGTCGGTTATATGGGGATTAAACGTTATATGGTCTGTGTAGACAATTAAAAAGACATTGTTTTATTAGAATTAGATGTCGGTGTCGACTACAGGGGCACCGACGTCTAATTTGACTATGATGTCGCTCCCCCTAGTCACAGACATCATAAAGATCTGAAAATGCCTAAATTTAAACGTCAAAATTAATTTTTTTAATGCCATAGAGGACGGCTAGAAGGGGAACCGACTTCTTAAAGCAATATGATGTCGACTAGGAAGGGGGCCGACGTCTTATGTCCTACATTTTCACCCACCTGCGAGTGCGAATAGTAGTTATGCGAGCACTGTTCATCGTTTTCTTCCTTCGCTTTTCTTTCCTCTGCCATTGAAGTTCAGGTGTGGTTTTCGTCCATTTACACCACTTAAAATCGTTTTTACTCCAATTACATTATGTTTTGATGAATTATCTTTTATTTGAACCGATTAAAATATATTTTCATAGACTTTTGGTACAGTTCTTGAGTGCATTCTTAGACAGCGATATCCAGATTATTATTATGTGCATTTTTCTCCTTAGGAGAAATTGTACAAGGAAAGCTAACGTTACGCCACCATCAACCTTCGCCAGAGCATACACAAGCATCATCATCGGCCACCACAAACCATTACAGCAGATTCACCAACAATGTACCCAACGTGTAAATAAAGCATGAACAATAGATACGACATATAGAAAATGGAATCAATAATCAAATAAATGATTACTTGACTAATCATGATCTACTCTTTTTTTTTACCTTAGCCTTGGTAGCACATCCAAACACAAGCCCATATCAATCAAAGTCTATCTTCACATGTCTACCCATTTAGGGGTTGAGGTTACTTAGAAATAAGAAAAGATTAAATAAAAGGAATTATTTATTTTATTAAATTATCATTCTTAAGCATCAAAATTTAATTCAATATGTTTTAAGCAAGTTAACAAATTAAGTTATTATTCAAATTATTTTAATATATATATATATATATATATATATATATATAAAGAAGTATAATACAATTTATTTATCGTGACTTTCAGATCATTAAACTGAATTTATATAAAAGTAAGTTAGTTTGAATTAAATCAAATTTAACTCAATTATAAATAAAATTTAATATAATCGACTAAGATTACATTGAATCGAACTAGAACATCAATAGTCCGAGGTAATGAACACTCTCTTATAAAACAATATATACAACCTTCGTAGTCAGATTTTATTTCTCCAACAAAAGAGAAAAAGGAAAACTATTGTATAGATCATGTCAAGTTATTAATCTCCGCTAATTATGGAGACACGAGGTTAGAAAATTCAAAGTCATCGGAGTTGGGAGATGGAGATTGATATGTTTGACTCCAACTCTAATCTTGAATCAATTGCACAATCTTTTTATTGGTGTTTGTTAAACTTTAAAATTACTAAAGTATGTAAGTTGAGATTTTATTCTCAACCTAATTTAACATCTTGGAACGATATGATTAAAGAATTATTGTAATTCGTGTAGAGAGAGGGTTGCAAATTTGGATGATGAATAATAAATGAGGATCAGTTATGAAGTTGAAGACAAATATTTCTTTTGTTCAGAAGAATTCAGAGAAGCACGAGAGAGAAAGAAAAAGTTAACACTGTTTGTATGTATTTAATGAAAGAGACGAGATTGATACAAAATTTACTAAATAAAAATCAATTTCACACACTTTTAAAACAAAGAACTGAATTGACAGTTATTTAACAAAACTGGAGATGAAATAAGCTATTAAACCTAAAAAATAAATTTAAAATTTACATTCAAAGTATAGACAAGTAACAATGTCATTTAACATACTCTACAACATAAAAGTGATTTTTTCATTATTCACCATAAAATGTAAAAGCCGAAATCAAAGTGAAAACAATGCAACATTATAACTAAAAGAAATAAACGTTTTTGTCAAATCAAACACTCCTTTGAGTGTTTAATCCTGGTTATAGTTAGACTTTTATCACTAGTCAATGATTATAGTTACACTTTTATCCTTTTGAAGTATACTCCCATCTTTGAGAGAAGAGCTAAATCCAACGAATAAATATGTCATCAGCTTAATGTAATATGCTATATCAATGGAAACTTAGCCAGCTACTGTGTCTACTATCATGCATCACAATGTTTTGGAGTGAAAAAAGAAAGACATGTTGCAGTTTGGCTCTACCAAAATTTGCCTCATTGATAGAAGAAAGGAAGGATCATAAATTTGAGGAGTCCCAGCTTGCATAAACAGCAGCAATAAATTTTTCATGCAGTGTTACACCAGAGCATGCAATTATACCTCTGTCAAGACCTTCTAAGTACATGCCCTTGGAAAAGTCCAGAGGGCGCCCTCCAGCATCAGTTACCACACCACCAGCCTCTTCAACAATCACAACACCAGCAGCATGATCCCATATCTTCTCCTTGTATCCACATTTGGCAAATTTCATGAATATCTCTGCATCTCCTCGTGCTATTGCTGCATATTTTACCATGCTGTGCACACGCAAGGGCTGTTTTCTACAACAGAGGAGACTGATTCAATCCCAGCAATGGTCTTTTAAACAGAAAAATTAAAATGAACATTAAGAAAATGTCATATATTCAGGTCCAGCTCTGAAAGAAACTGAAAACAAGGAATTTTGGAGAATAACCCTTTTACCTTGAATCCATCAAATGATAGGACTAAATCAGGCTAAAAGTAAAGTTCTTGGTTCTGAATTCCTTTATAGGAAAAACATTACAGTTTCAAAATAATAGTTTAAAAAAGCTTTCAAACTGAAAGTTTTGTTTCTTATTCATATAGTAGTTCTGGTCTACATGGGAGGGATGGAGGCTAAAGTGTGCACTTTATCTTTAAAAGTTACCTCAGTTACCCAATTGTTATTACTGTAATGGTTTTGCCATGACAGTTAAATCTTTAAACCTTTTAACACCATGTTGTAATGGGCTTATGTAGGAATTAATTTCAGTTCAGTGAATTAGTTAATTTGAATGAAACAAGGGAAAATATACACACCTAAGTCCCACACTGTGAGCAAGTCCAGCTGTGAATGAATGGTTTGAGTTTGCCCTTTCCACTGGTTCACAGAGAGTTGCCAATGCCGGATCGTCAATTGAAGAAACACGAATAAGTCTAGCACGATTTGGCCATTCCAGCATTTTCTCTCCATCAATCAATGACTGCAACCATGCCTCGCCACTGCCACTTTTTGCATACAATACGCATCCTTTTCCTCCGGTATCAGGAGTTATTTGAGACGATTGCGCCATTGTTTGGTGATGCTGGTAATGATAATTAAGCCATTCTGTCTTTACTGGGTAGTTAGGACAACCAAGAACTCCAAGAACAACTTTTCCATCTTCAATCAGAGCTAGAGCAACAGCATACTGATCCCCACGTACAAATCCTAATGTGCCATCAACAGGATCAAGTACCCAATATCTTCCACTGGGGCCTCCAGTTGAGTTGCAACGGGAAATGGCCTCAAGAATTTCAGTTGATCCTAGAGTTGTCTCTGGACTTTGAAGACCATACTTGGATGCAAAAGCTAAAGACTCATTCACAGTGTTCACAACATTATCCAGCAAGCTTGCTGATTCATCCTTTGAGATGGTTTGTATGTCTTCTTCGGCCACAATTGATACGTTTTGAACTCCAAATATTTCTGATAATAACCAACTAATGGTTGCTTGAACACTAAAGTCTTCTCGTGCCGATATATGAAATGAAATAACCAGTCAATTAACAACAGTAAGCAACATTTGCGCCAGAAACAAAATATGAGCATCATGAATGAATTTGCAATTTGCAATATGGCAGATTTGTTTTAGTGCTATAGGAATATAAACAAGCTAGCTTGGTTTCACCACAAAATTGTGATTTGTGATGCATGGACACAGGCACGAAAACGGCAATGCCTATAATCTCCAAAATGTAGGATATGGCCACCCAAATATATATATATATATATATATATATATATATATATATATATATATATATATATATATATATATATATATATATGTATGTATGTATATGTGTTGAATATTTTGAACATATTGTTGCCTAACAAAAAAGGATCAAATTTATCCATCTAAAATCAACTAATAATAATAATATTAAATAGACAAAACGAAGTCCCCACCACCATCATGTTATACAGGATGAGAATCAAAAATAGAAACCAAACATGAATAGAGAAAACTAGTTCTATGACTCTCATAGAAGATGATAAAAGAAAGTTATTTCTATGAAATTCCATAAACCCACAACATAAACCCCATATACCGTATGAAACTAAAAAACAGTATGAAAGGGAATTTCAAATTCATTTTTAAATCGAAACGATAAAGGAAACATCAAAATTCATGTTATTCAAAAAAATAATTCAGACCAAAACTTTAGTGATAGGTTTCACGTTCACAAAAACTGAGAAGCATGAAATGGTGGGGAAGTGCAAATGTGACTAACATGGCAGAGGAGGGTAATTTATTTACATAGAGGGGAGAAACTCAAAAGTTACAAAAAGAGAATGTGTAAATGGAAAGTAGACGGCTTGTTTATTTGTTAAAAGAGGAAACATAAATTTATGCAGTAAGTTTCTACCTTCTCAACTTAAAAAAATACTGTCTCCACACTCGTTACCACCGTGTTGGACTGTGTTGGAGCTGCAATGATTTTTTAATTTGAAACTTCAGTATAGTGTTTAACACATGTCGGAAATGTGTTGGTGTCAAACACATCTTGGACACAAGGCCATGCCATTGAAAAGTTGGGTTCATGCTTAATAGATTGTGATAACTAATAATATCTAGAGAATAAAAAAGAAAGAGAACAGTGGTATTAGCTCCACTTTTTGCAGGAGAAAATTGTGTAATATATTAAAGTTTGGATCTTTGGACTAATAACAAAAAGTAAAAACAAGTTCCCATCCTTATGAAGTGCTGCAATGCAGGTTTAAAAGACAAGTTGGAGCTTAGGTAGTCACTATTACAATAGTTTATAAAGTTTTGTGTTGCATTTATCTGTAACCTAGAATCCTAGGGATAAACTCCATTATGGTTTTCTTTCTCTTAAGCTTATATATTCTTAGTAAGTGGATTTATGCCTGACTTGACCTCACAAAACTGACAATGAGGTTTGCCCTCACCTATATCCACTAAATTGACCTTCTCTTTAGTATAAATTGGCCTCCAATATACACTCTTTCAAGCTAAGATCTCTCAAACTCTTTTCCTCATATATACACTCTTTCAAGTTGGTATCAAAATGGGTTGATCCCAATTTGCTTATATTGTCTTGCAAGAAAATGTCTTCTCCCACTTTTCACTATCTTTGGCCACCATCCCACAATCGCAGAACTCCACCTTTTTCTCCAACAGAAACCAGAACTGAAGTGTCTCTACAAGCCATGCCCAATTTGACCGGTTGTGAAGGCTAGTTCTCTCTCACCTCATCAAGTGCCACTTATCTTTGTGACTCAGTGAGGTGCATTTAGCCTACATGCCACTTTCTTGACACTACAACACCATCATGACACCACCAGCATTTTCGTTGGCTTCTTTTGTCCCTGTTCAAACTCCCATAACTTTTTGAAACTATTCACGCATAGGTTATCTTGAAACCTAGGCAACTTCTCTTTTTCTGTTTTTTTATGTCTGCTAGAGTTGTGAAACATTATCTACTAGACCTGCCTTTTCAATTTTTGGGACTCAAAACAATTACTTCGAAAAATCTTAATGGTGAAAATTATTTATCTCGATATGCATTTGTTGAACTTTAGCTTCTCGTTCACGGTTTTCATGATCACTCGGAAAAAGATAATTAAATATCATCAAATGTTGAACAATGTTAGATGTGGACTTCCCACTCGGTGCTCTATTGTGGCAATTTGTGGAACCTAATATATTGGGTACTCTCAATTCAGAACATGTACATCCCTTTGGAAGAAGGCTCAAAGTGTCTTTGCAAATGACATTTAGACTTTATGACTCTGCCCATTAAGTAACATCTCTCAAACAAATAAATCATTACCTGACATCTTTTATGGCTAAAGGTCAATTAATGTTGAGAATTTAAAGATGTTCTTAAAAGCTGACTTGGGGAAAAACCATTCAGAAGTTGCACAAGTTATATATGGCAGTGATTCTTCATGCCATAAATCTAAATTTTGATAATATCTTAGATCAAATCTTCACCAGTCAAGAAGTCCCACCATCAATAAGCCTAACAACACCACTACTCTATGTTACAGCTCTTATCCACGAATGTACTGAAGCTTTTGCCATGTATCTCTACTCGTGGAAGGGAGGTCATGGCAATAGAGAAGGACATGGTAGTCGAAGATGTCCACAATGATTTTATTGTAAAAGAATGAGTCATACTGCAGAAAATTGTTACTCTATGCATGGCTTTCTTGAAAAGACAACAAATATCTCCAAATCCAAAACAACTAAATCAAGGTTTTATGGGGAAAAATATTTGAGGTTAAAATCTACAAGACGAGCACAATCTTTCACATATCCCAGTTTGTCAATAATCTATATCTCACAATAAGTGGAAAGTCAAAGTTGGTAGATAACTGACTAAAGTTCTTTTTATCGTATTTATGGTAATCTCTCCTTGTTCTCTTCTATTTCTTCTCTTAAACTTCCTCATCTCAACTTTGGCCAATGGATCCAAAACTGCTTCTAACACAAAGTTGGTCATGTTTTCCTTTCTCTTTAAACATAAAAGGCGTTAAATATACTTTTAGTTTCTAAATTATAAGGCAGTTTTGGTTTTTGTTTATATCTGAAACTTTGTTTTTGTTATTTCCTCATACTTAAAAGGTGCATGAATATAGTCCTCCTTGCCCAAAGACATTAAGTTTTTTTTTTTTTTTTTCTTCACGTGACAAAGGCGAGCCACACTTGCCCTTTTAGTGTGTACACATGGCCTTTAAATTATTGACATGTGCGACCTTCCATGGCTGCTCCTCCCCCACCCCTACCCTCCCTCCAAGGTGTCGGCTTCCCTTTCCCTACCACCCTCCCTCCATAGTCTTCGCCTCACTCTCTCCACCCACCCTCTGCATTATTTGCCTCCCTCTCCTTCTTGCCTTATTTCTATTCAAGTTACATTCTTTCCTTTTGCTCACTCATAGGATGGAGGACACCATGTGATAGGTCTCTTGAAATGAAACCTACCCACACATACTCCAGAAAGAACACAAAGCAACAAAGAAAGAATCTGTATTGAGTTCTCTTTCAACTGTACAATATCCTCACACCTCTAAGGGAGCCTAATTCCCCCTCCACAGGATATCAAAATGCTGACTACACAAAAGAATTCGAAAACTACCCTACCACGAAACAATAGCTCTTTTACATGAGTTCTATTCCCACCCCTCTAACTGTTATTATAGTTAGGAATTCATTAACTCTTCTCTCCCTCTTTCATAACTCTTCTTTTCCTCTCATAAACCTTCCATACTCTATCATTACCCACCGCCTGATGATTAACCTTGTCCTCAAGGTTAAAATCAGGGAACTACTCCTGGATAGTCACCATGTCCTCCCATGTTGCTCCTTCGGCCCCTCCCTCCTGCCACTCGACTAAGACTTGTTGTGTTGACTCCCCTCCTTGTTGTCACTGCTTTCAACCTAAAATTCTAGTGGCCAGAATGTTGGTGCCTCCACTTGCAAGTCTACTGGTAATTCCTTCTCGACTTGCTTCGTTCCAGCTGCTAATTTCAGTTGAGACACATGGAATAGAGGATGTATTTTGGCCGTCTCTGGTAGCAGCAGCTTGAAGGCTACCTTCCCCACCTGTTGTATTACTTTGAACGGTCCAAAGTATCTTGCGGATAGTTTGGGATGCAACCTTGTTGGCATAGAAGTTTGCCTATGAGGCTTGATTTTCAGATATACCCAATCATCAACTTTAATGGTCATCGGTTTCCTTGTGCGATTAGCATATTTCGTCATCAGATTTTGTGCTCATGCCAAATGAAATTTGAGTTGTTTGAGCACCTCATCTCTAGTCTAGAGCTCTTAGGCTACTGCTTCCACAACTGTCTCTCTGGTATGAACCATGTAAGCGTTGGAGGAGCCCTCCCATACACCGCCTCGAATGGGCTACATTTAGCCGCCCCTTGGTAACTGGTGTTATACTAGTATTCAGCCCAAGGGAGAATGGAACTCCAGCTTCTGGGTTGCTCGGAGCAAAAGCATCTCAAATACCCCTCTAAGATCTTGTTCAGCACCTCTGTTTGACCATCCGATTCTAGATGGTAGGCGGTGCTCATTTGGAGTTGACCCTTGTAGCTTGAAGAGCTCTTTCCATAATAAACTTAAGAATAACGGATCTCGATCACTGACTATGGACACGGGCACCCCATGCAGCTGAATCACTTCCTTCACAAAGACCTCAGCTATTGTTTGAGCTGTGTATGGGTGTCTCAGGGGAATGAAGTGTCCGTATTTACTCAAATGGTCAACTACCACTAATATAGCGTCATGACCTGTGATTTAGGGAGTCGGACTATGACGTCCATGCTCACTTCTTCCCAGATAGCTTGCGGGACGGGTAGAGGTTGCAACAGACCCTGCGGAGAAGACGCCAAGTACTTGTGTTGCTGGCAGATTAAGCAGCTGGCTACAAACTCCGTGATTGATTTCTTCATCCCCAATCACTGACTATGGACACGGGCACCCCATGCAGCCGAACCACTTCCTTCAGAAAGACCTTAGCTATTGTTTGAGCTATGTATGGGTGTCTCAAGGGAATAAAGTGTCTGTATTTACTCAAACGGTCAACTACCACTAATATAGCGTCATGAACCTGTGATTTAAGGAGTCGGACTATGAAGTCCATGCTCACTTCTTCCCAGATAGCTTGCGGGATAGGTAGAGACTGCAACAGACCCTGCAGAGAAGACGCTAAGTACTTGTGTTGCTGACAGATTAAGCAACTAGCTACAAACTCCGTGACTGATTTCTTCATCCCCACCCAGTACAAAGATTGTGCCACCTTGCGGTAGGTCCTATATAGCGCTGAGTGGCCCCCGAGTATTGGTCGTGTGAAACTCAACAATGAGTTTGGGAATCCAAGGTGATTTGGCTGACAACACTAATCTCCCCTTGTAGTGTAACCTGTCATTCTCCATTCTAAAAGCAGAATGCGATTTTGGGTTCTCCTTGATGTCTTCTATTATCTTCGGGAGTGCCTCATCCTCCTTCACCTCTACTCAGAACCTCCTGGAAGTCCTGCCAATAGGGCCTTGCCATAACCTTCATTTCCTTTTCTTCTTCCTCTTTTGTTACTTCCTTCTGAGAGAGAGCATCGACCACCTTATTCGTCACTCTTGATTTATACACAATTTCAAAGTTATATCCCAAAAGCCTGGCTATCCAGTTTTGTTGGTTTTGTGTTGTAATCCTCTGCTCCAATAGATAGCGCAAGCTCCTCTAGTCCGTTATACACCAAGAATTTCCTTTCTCGTAGGTAAGGTTTCCAATGTTGATTTGCCATCACTAGTGCTATCAGTTCTTTTTCATAAATGGATTTGCTTAGAGATCCTTTGCTAAAGAAAGCAATGGGTCTCCTGTTTTGCATGAGTACAACTCCTATAGCAGGGATTGGGAATTTATCCGGAATGGTGGCCCTGTTAAGGGTCCTGTAATCGATACAAAACCACCAACTCCCATCCTTTTTCTTCACCAATATTACAGGGCTCGAGTATGGGCTCATACTGGGTCGTATTATACCCGTCTTCAACATCTCTTCCACTTGGCTTTCAATCACTTCTTTCATCATATGGGGATATCGATAAGGCCGGATGTTGATCGAGTCAATGCCTTCCTTCAGGGGTATTCGGTGCACCATCTCGTGGTTTGGTGGTGAGCCCTTAGGCTCCTGAAAAACCTCTGGGTATTGCTCCAACACCTGCTCTAACTCTACCTTCTGCTCCATTGTCAATCCCTGTCCATCTTCCTCCTCTCCATTCACCTCCGTTCTCCCCAAACCATATAAGGGATTGACACCACTCTCTACCAAAATCCTTAAGGCAATGAGTTAATAGGTCTTCACCTTTATATGGTGCTCTACTTTCTATTTTCTACCCAATGTGGGACTTGGACTCACTTCGAATTCTAACAATCTCCCCCTTCAAGGGTGAGTCCCTTCCACATTAGTACACTCCCCTGAGTACGCCTTTTCATACCACCGTTCATCTTAACGGGACACGCTTACCTAGAACCCTTTTCTAGGAAGACTTTCGATACAGGGACCATTGTACTCATCTGAGCCTAACCTAACTCTGAGACTACTTGTTAGGTTTATCAAGGGAGGGGGTTCATCGGGGAGATACAACATCAATGAGACCTGAGCCTAACCACATAAGGGATTGACACCACTCTTTACCCATAACCTTACGGCAATGGGTTAATGGGCCTTCACCTTTATGTGGTGCTCTACTCTGTCTTTTCTACCCAATGTGGGACTTGGACTCACACTTGAAATTCTAACAATCTCCCCCTACAAGGGTGAGTCCCTTCCATAGTGAACATCCTCCTCGATAGACCCAACAAGTGGTATCGGAGCCAAGTTAGGCTCAGATGAGTACAATGGTTCCTTCCTGTACCGAAAGTCTTCTTGACAAAAGGTTTCAAGTAAGCGTGTCCCATTAAGATGAACGACGGTATGAAAAGGAGTGAACCAATGTGGAAGGGACTTACCCTTGAAGGGGGAGATTGTTAGAATTTCAAGTGAGTCCAAGTCCTGCATTGGGTAGAAAAGAGAAAGGAGAGCACCATATAAAGGTGAAAACCCATTAACCCATTGCCTTAAGGTTTTGGGTAGAGACTGGAGTCAATCCCTTATATGGTTGGACTCAAGTCTCATTGGTTGGTATTGTATCTTCCTAGCAAACCCCCTCCCTTGATAAACCTAACAATGTCTATAGGGTATGAAAGAGTACAAAAACAAAGAATAGAGTTTGGGCAAGAAATTGGTTAGGCATTTTCCTCAGGGATAGAGGTTGCATCTTGCAACTCTGGTTGTCGGCCTTTCCGCATTGCTATTTTCTATTTTTCCTGGTTTCTTTTGGAAGCAGAAGTTACACTACTGGAGTTATTCTCCTAGAATATCATCTATTTCCCTTTATATACTACCACTTTCTATTACGATATATTTTTTCCTCGTGGATTAAAAATTTTAGTGTGCATATTGCAATAGCTAAGTGAGTAATTACACCAGAAACACTTAAACTAGGCCAGAATGCCATAGTCAATTTACTAATAACTTGCATTTCCAATAATTTATGGTTATAAATCTAAGATCAAGGAATCTAAACCTGCAAGACCATCATATAGATTTAGTGTAAACTTATAAATTTCACATAATTTCAACCACCAACTAATAGGATCCTAAGGGTCTATGTTAGGAAAAAAGGGACAAAAAATAGAACATAAACGGTTAAAGGGTAGAGAAAGGTTGTTGGTCAGGTGGGAGGGTGTTAGTTAGTTTAGTTTGTTGTTAGTTGTTTTTGTACCTACTATATAAGAAAAAATAAGTGTCTTTGGGGGACACGTTTTATCTGTAAAAAAAAGGTAGACAGGATCATTATATCCTGGGGAGAAAGGATTGCTTCCTTGGTTGTTTTTGTGAGTGCTTTCCAACAATAAAGAAACAATTGCAGCTTACGTGTGTTGTGTGTGTGATCTTTCTGTGTGGATGATAGGGCTTTAAAAGTATATGAGAGGAGAAAAGAAAATTAATTAGGAGGTTAGACGGTTAGGGGGAGTTTATGCGGTTAGTAGTTGGTTGAGTTGCCTTTATAAGAAGGCAAAGGGGTCGTGTAACGGGTTAGCTTTTGTTAATTCTTTGTGCAGACAAGACCTTGTATCCTATGGAGGAAAAGTGTTCCCTTGAGTGTTTTGGACTTGTACATTGTATTCTTTGATTGCAAGAATAATATACAGTCTTTTTCTAGTAATCTAGGTGTGTGTGAGTGTTGTGTTCGAGAGAGATTGATTTCTTACCTAAAGAAATCTATCAGTGGACCAATCGAGTAGATAGTCTAGGCTTCTTGTAACCAAGAACCCTATCACCAACCTAGATTTATACCAGTGTGCCTCTACACACACATTGTACATTTCTATCTCAATACAAATTATGCCACAAAATCTGGAATAATATAGCTTTTTGATATAAAAACATCTACGACTATTAACCTGTTAAACTCTTGGAAAGAGATAAACATTGAGCTGAGATAATGTATTTTTCAGACAACATGGGTGCTTCATTTTGAGAAAAATGAATTTATACAATAAGTAGAGGAGATGTGATATCCTCTTATAACAAAGATATGATACTAGAATAAACAAAAATCTTCCTAATAATACATATATGATATAGATATTCTTGATTATAGGATTAGTTCCTTATTTCAATAATCATAACACAACCTAACAAAATTTGTTGATAACTAGTTCATGAAGTAGGATCACGGCTTGTATCATGCAGTTAGAGTTTGATACTTGTTCTCTTCATTCTTCAAAATAAAACTTAAATTATGAGTATAAGGTAAGTGGGCTTATGCACTGTCCAGACTCAACAAAACATGAGCTTTCATCTAACAGCTTAAGCTTTAGACACAGCTGAAGCTACTCGAGAACTTTAATTGAAAAGTTCACCAACACTTTGAGATAAAGAAACAAATAGTCAAGGACCAATGAACAATATACTTTTCTCTAAAAGTTGTTTTACATTTTATGGTTCCTTACCATGACCATAACCATCTACTCAGTTTTATAGAATATATCAAGTTAGATGAATAAGCCAGTGCACAGTAGACGTCAGAAATCATACGATGCAATTATGATGCCGCCATTGACAAAGGATTACAATAGATGAAAAATTATTTAACGATGCAAAGATTAAATCAATGTATCAGGTTATGGCCATAGATAAATGCTTTATCAGAGAATCTACTTAAGAATTAACCTAACACTTCACTGTCAAGCTATAGCTCAAAATACCCAAGAAGAACAGAATTCATAAACAGAATAAAGAATGAAAATCTTAATGTAAGCTAAATTATCCTCCAAAGACTCGAATTCACCATAAAAATATAATATTTCACTGGATTAATGTCGAAAAAACTGGTCCATCATAACGCACTTGAATACTTTACAAAGGCAAGAGAAAAATTTCTCAATTTCACATAAATCCTCAAGCTACATTACATATTGAAAATTGCGATTTGACAAAATTTGAT
Source organism: Vigna radiata var. radiata (assembly GCF_000741045.1). Taxonomy (NCBI): domain Eukaryota; kingdom Viridiplantae; phylum Streptophyta; class Magnoliopsida; order Fabales; family Fabaceae; genus Vigna; species Vigna radiata. The sequence continues at coordinate 21,134,013 of NC_028352.1, read as the reverse complement.
CAAAACTCGGTCATCCATTACTTTACCATAGTGATAAAACAAAGTTTCTGACAACCCCATTTGATTTCCCACACCAAAACACCAATCTCACCACAACTATGAAACAATAATTCAAATGCACACCTCCCCAAAGCCAAAAGCCAAAAAAGATCATACCCGACATCAATTATTAAATTCGCTACGATCCTATGATTATGAAAACAACAAAAAAGGGAGCTTGTCTTCACTAAAATTAAAATTAAACACAAATACCTGCAACAGTAACAGGAGAATCATCATCCTTGGACAGAACGTGATCATTGCTGGTCTCAAGGAGCCTCTCCTGCACCCTCCCGCACAGAGCACACGCCACGTGGACCACCCTGACGGCCACCTCCAATTCCTTGGCGTACTTGTCTTCCTCCATAGCCAAAATAAGTCAGAAAGTCGGGTTGAGAATGAAAGGATTGTGACGTGCCCAGCTGGTGAAAAGGGGAAAAGGGAAAGCGAGGGTGGAGTAGTGTCCTACATGATGAGTTTTGCCGGAGACAATGGCATCATTTCCCAAAGCGAAAAGTGAAAGTAAAACGTGGGGTGGCCCTTTCTCGGAGAAATAGATGAAACAAAACACGTCCAAAGTGGAGTTTCTGGGATTTGGTTTCTCGGAATTGCACCCTCTCTCCATGATAAAATATAGCAAAAATTTTAAGCACTTCATCAACTTAATATCTTTTCTTTATTTTGTCTCGTGTGTATGATCCACCTTTAAACCTTTAATCTACTTAGACCACACACACTCTCTGCTAATTAATAAAAAAAATTATGTAAATATTGTATAAATACTAAATAAATAAAATTATGTGATAAATGTAATAATATTAAATAAATAAATATTTCCTATTTTTTCATTAATAATAAATAAATAAAATTCATTTCCTATTTTTTCATTCAATCTAAAAAAATAATATTAAATAAATAAAATTATGCTAGATACTTTTATAATATCTTACAAAATATAATAAAGGTAAACATTGTATAAATGCAATGCTTTCTTGTATGTAATACTCATACATTCTCTCATCTATTTCTTCATATTTAATAATATTTTACATATGAATTTTCCTCTCATCTTGTTGGAGTGAATATCTCCATGTTACATTAGAATAATAGATTAAAATTTGCAAATCAATCCGATTTATTACGAATTTGAGCTGAGTTAGATTAAAAAAATTGCAAATTACAGTACAGACCAAAAATAAACCCGACTTACCTAGGTTCAACTTGTGATAAGTCGATATGGTTCACAAACCCAATCATAAATTCTAAATATTAAATTATATTTAAAAGAATCATAAATTCTGTTAGCAAAATGATGAAGATGAAGTTTTGATAATGCCCAAATCAAGTAAAGAGAAATCAAGATTCAAGAATATCTTATGAAGACTTGTATTGCAATGGAAAGCTTTTGTAATAATTGTAGTTCGATGTTTAGAACTTAGATTTTTATTAGGTTTTGATTCTTGTACTTCCATAGGGTTTACTTGTTGTTCAGAATAAAAAACACACGATTTTAATCAATTAAACCAAGTATTAATCGATTAAAATGTTGCAGATGCTAAAAACCCAAACTAGCACGGGAATAATCGATTAAAGCCTACTTTAATCGATTAGTTAATCGAATAATCCCAAGAATAATCGATTAAATAGTCGTTGGAGTTTTCTAGCTATTAAAACTAGCCATTGTACTCATTTTAATCAATTAACACTTGTATTAATCGATTAAAAGCATTAACCAGTTATGAAAAATGGAAGAGTATTTGCTTGAGTCTATAAATAGGCTCTCTTTATCCATCATCAGCAATTCTTCCCTTGTGCTTTAGAACTCAAAAATCATTGTGAGTTGTGTGTTCGTGTTTGGCTTGAGAAACTCTCGTCTGTGGAGCTGGTGAAGTGCTGCTATGGTGATAGAGGAATAGTCGGTTCATCCTTGGTGCATCTGAGGAGGTGTTTGGAAGATGATCATCCTTCGTGAAGTATTCGGAGGAAGTGTTTCATCCTTTGTGAAGATTCAAAAGAGGTGCAGGTTCATCTCTTGTGGTATCAAGAGAGATTGTTTCTAAACTTTTACAAATTGTTTCTTTGTGAATGTAATTTGTAATTGTTTTGTGATTAGTAAACTGTTTATCTTGATTTGAGATAAGTGACTGAACGTAGGATTGGTAAGATCCGAACCAGGATAAAATTATCTGTGCAAATTTCTCTCAACCTTACTCTTTTATTTATGTTTATTATTTGCGTAGTAAGTTTAATTGAGTAGAAATTAAAAGGTGCACATTTGTATTTAAAATCCCTCTTGGTTTCTTATTCCACGCTAACCATTTCGCTGCAGCCGCTCCGACAAATTCTTTCCTATCTCTAAATGCATTTGGATTGTATTTAGAGTTTAACATGATTTTTTATTATATTTGGATTGAACTTTATTTAGATTTCAATTAGAAAAAAATTGTAATTTTTTTTAAAGAAAAAAATTATAATTAAATATGTCAACTTGTGATGGATCAAGCTAGGTTTAAATTGTTTGGGTTTGCTAATAAGTGAGTCGAGTTGGCTTGACTTACTAAGTGATCCACCCATGATAGGTCGAGTAGAGTCGAGTTGGATAACCAATTTTGATAACTCTACCTTAGAGGACTCCCACTCTTTCCAGTTCTGATAACTCTACTTTAGTGTTCTTGTATTTCAATATATAGCTTCTTGGACCATCACATCTACCATTCTGGGTTTGGTTATTTATTATTATTCACATGTTATTCGTTTCCATCTCCATATTCATCAAAAAGGTCAAAATAAAAAAAAAAAAACTTTGGTTTGTTATGTATGAGATTCTTGTCAAAATTCAGATATAGAAACGATCAAATTCATTAAACATGTGGGTGAGATTGGTTCACGAAATTAATAACCTTACATCAAAGTAGTCCTTTGGATCGATACTGAAGTTTGAAAACACCCTAATTAAGATTGAAAAACTAATATTTGTAAACTCTGTAGAAAAGAACTCACGTTAAAGCGATTTAGTTGTCAAAATATAGTAGGAAAATGATGGAGACAAAATTCTTGAGAAACACATGTACATATACTTGACAAATACATATACTTGACAAATGCATTCACAATTATAAAATAAATCTTTTATATATCTAACCAAGATAGTAAGAGGTTGCTTGCTACCCATATCTACTCCATGACATCAACAAATAAAGTTCTCTAATACAAAAAGAATGTAGTTAAAACATAGTATTGAAAAAATATATTATTCTTGTATGAATATGTACGTGCTCATTTATTTTTTGTTCTCACTTCAAGTTATATATAAGGATTGAACGACACTCGATTGAATAGCTTAACTTTTAAGTCTACTAAAATAATATTTTTAAGGTTAATCATTCTATGCAATGTATTTTAAAACATAAAATTTTAACTTTTTGTCTTTGAAAAATATCTCAAAAGAATAAAATAAAATAAAAAAATGTATTAAATTATTTTTTACTATAAAACCTGAATTGTATAGGGTGTACCAGAATAATTTTTATTTCAACATGCCACATGTATAAAATGGTCTTATTTTTCAAGTGTACACACATAAGGAAAAGTAGTACCAGAAAATTGAAAATTGTTGTATTTTAACCACTTATTTGCTCTATTGCAATACTTTTCTACGCCATTAATTAGATCATTTGACCATGAGGGCAAGGGAAGGAGTGAAGTCACAAAATGTATCAATATTTCCATATGTTATCTCATGTATGCATTAATGATGCTCTCCTCTTATCAAGTCAACTTGAAAATATACATATATATATATATATATATATATATATGGGTTTGCTAACTTACGTACGCTTGTTTTCAGTTGGTACATTTTAGCAATGTGTACCGGGTATATATAGGGGTTTGCTAACTTGCGTACGCCTGTTTTCAGTTGGTACATTTTAGCAATGTGTACCGGATTTCAATAGACAAAAATACCTTTATATCATGAATTTTAAGTTTTAAGGTTATGGGTATTTTAATAATTTTCATTCTCAAAATTAAAAAAAATAAAAAAAAAGAAACCCCCAACCCCTTACTCACCTCTCTCATTCCTCTTAATCTCTTCCATCTCTTTCACTTCAACCTTTTCTCTGTCATCCCTACTCTAGCCCATTGAAAAAAAATCAGAAACAGTTGCCTTATTTTAATAATTTTCATTCTCAAAACTAAAAAAAGAAAACACAAACCCTTACTCACCTCCTTCATCCCTCTCAATCCTTTCTCCTTCATCTTTCTCACTCAAACATTTTCTCCGTCATCTCTGCACTAGCCCCAACTAAAAAAATACTCATTATTAAATAAAATGGTTAGGGAAAAAAATACATAAATAAAAAAATTGAAGCACCTGATTTTTTCATTATATAATTTTAAATAAAATTTCAAGATTTAGAATTTTTATTGTTTGATTTTATCGTTGAGAATTTTATTGTATTTTGATTTGTTTTTTCTTTAATAAAGGAAAACAAGTCAATGAAATTCTACCAAAAAAAATTAAATGACCACGGAGCAATGTTACGTAGTAGTCTCAGAATGTAAAGGAAGAATGCTCATAAGTCTTGGTGCAAGTTGTGGCCGTCGACTGTAATATATATAGTGAAGATAATAAAGTTAAAGAGAATTTGAATGAACTTTTTTCGAAAGATGAATATGTCAATGACTCAACTCTTTACAAATGTAAATCGTTTAATAATGAGTGTTTTTTTAGTTGGGACTAGTGCAGAGATGACAGAGAAAATGTTTGAGTGAGAGAGATGAAGGAGAAATGGTTGAGAGGAATGAAGGAGGTGAGTAAGAATTTGGGGTTTCTTTTTTTAGTTTTGAGAATGAAAATTATTAAAATAAGGCAAGTGTTTCTGATTTTTTTCAATTGGGGCTAGAGTAGGGATGACAGAGAAAAGGTTGGAGTGAAAGAGATGAAAGAGAAAAGGTTGAGAGGAATGAGAAAGGTGGGTAAGGCTATGAGGGGTTTCTTTTTTTATTTTTTTAATTTTGAGAATGAAAATTATTAAAATACCCTTA
>NC_028352.1:21026342-21128566 GCF_000741045.1 Vigna radiata var. radiata | reverse complement strand
TTAACTTACGTGTTTTTTAGTTGGTACATTTTAGCAATGTGTACCGGATTTTAGTAGATAAAAATACCCTAATATATTATAGATTTTTAAGATTAAGGGTATTTTAATAATTTTCATTCTCAAAACTAAAAAAAAAAGAAACCCCCGATCCCTTCCTCGCCTCCGTCATTCCTCTCAACCCTTTCTCTTTCATTTCTCTCACTCTAACATTTTCTCTGTCATCCATGCTAGTCTCAACTGAAAAAATTAAACAATTTGCTTTAGTAAAGAGTTGAGTCATTGGCATATTCGCTTTCAGGTAAAGGTTCATTCAATATCTTTTCAATTTCATCATCTTCACTAACCTTTCAAATTTCATCATCTGCGGATGTTGAATCATCATCTCTAAGAAAAATTCCACGCCAATTACCAATTCCTTCAAATGTCATTAAGCTTGTGAAAATTAGATAAAATTAGATAAGACAAATTATAAAATGAAAACTCATTGTAAAATCAATTTGTAAGAAATTGTTTAACAATGAGTGTTTCTGATTTTTTTCCAAACCAATTACCAATTTCTTCGAATGTCATTATGCTCGTAAAAATGAGATCAAGTTAGATAAGACAAAAATTATGAAATGAAAACTCATTCTTTTTTTTATAAAAAATTGTTTAACAACGAGTGTTTCTGATTTTTTTAATTGTAGAGAAGAATGAAGACGTACGCAAGTTAACAAACTCATATATATATATATATATATATATATATATATATATATATATATATATATATTATTCATGCACAAAAGAATATATATGAATAAAGACAAACATTTGCAACCATCAACATGGCAACTTAAGTGTCTTGTCTAGGTGTATTTGAAAATATGCTTTTAGATATAGGAAGAGGATAATCAAATTTTACTCTTAATAATTATGTTAACCAGGCCAAAAAATAATTAAGATTTCATTATATTTAAGTAATATTGTATAAATACACAATCATATAATTTTACTAAATATCTTCTATTTTATTACATTAATAAATAATATGATTTCCATAAATTTCAAAAAATATATTAAAAGTTTTTTATGGTCTATTATTTAGTTATATATCCAAAAATAGGAAAGGCGTCTTAAGCATATCACAAGTCGAACATTTATGTCGACTTCTTTTTAGCTCATACAGGCGAGACGTTTACGTATGAAACTTCGTTTGATTTTATCATATTTAAATATATATATATATATATATATATATATATATATATATATATATATACTTGTCCCTCAAATAAAATGTCTATCCTTACATACAAACTATTATTTTTTATGTTTATCATTATTTTTATCATCGATAAAATATCATTTTATAAATAAAATTGCATATAATGTTGTTCTTTATTAATATACATCTCTTTTTATATATATATATATATATATATATATATTTATCTTTTAGTAAAATTATATGCAATTTAAATTTATCATAATAGTCTACTATATGTTGATACTTAGTAAAAGTTTATTCAATATATATTTATATCTAAAGACTTAGAAATGATATTTTAGAAGTGTAAAGTAAAAGTTTATTATTATGTATTCATATGTAAAGATTTAGAAAATAATATTTTATAAGTGGTAATAGTTTAAAAATAGTAAGACTCGATTATTTTAATATTAAATTATTTTAATATAAATATTTTTGTTATAAATTAGTTTCATTATTTAAAACATACTATCTCTTAGAAATTACTTTTTTAGAGTTTTTTTATTTCTGTCTAGAAGTTCTTCTTTTGCGTTTATTTGTTTGAAGAACAGAGACCGTATTAGTGATGACAAAGTGAGATATTCAAGTCTACCCGATCAGTTTCTCCAAAAGAGTAAGTTAGTTTCTACTCTTTTTCTTTGGTCTGTCTCGTTTCCTTTAATGTGAGTCGTAGTGTTTTTGCATGTGTCATTTGAGTCTTCTAAAAAACTCTATGCTTATCAGTAGTTCTAACGATATACCCTAATCATGTTTCTGAGTTATAGGTGCAGATAAAGTTCCTTGAGTTGATGGAGTCGTCTTAGCTCTTGTAGAGTAGTTGGGTCCTCTATAAGGTAAGGGAAGCTAACTACTCCTTTTTTTGTTACTAGTGATTTAATATATTGTGTTGCATGCTTGGTTTGATTTGAAATTAATAAATTTGGTATGTGAAGTTGTTGATGCAAATTCTATTAAACATGTGTTGTCTGGTAATGGAAGGATCTACAATGATTACTTGTTGAATGCATTGGTTTTAGGTTGCTTGAATTGGTGGGACTGATGTAATAATGAATTGGTATTTGCTATTGAATTGTAATATTATAGAATGATAGAGTTATAGTTGGTTTTAATCTAAAAATGATGTTTTTGACAGGTAAAATTCTAGAGGAGCATTTTGGAGAGAAATGGGATGTTTGTGGTTTGTTCTTGAGCCATTTAAAACGTGTCTAGTCATTTAGTTTACAAAAATATGGTTAGGAGCGTGTTTAATCTGCTGTCATATATATACATAGGTAAAAGGCTATGAAATTGGTTTAAAAGAGGATTTTGATAGGTGAAATTCTAAAGGGTTTAATGTAGGAGTAAGCTTGGTGTTTGTAGTCTGTCTTTATGTGTTTTAAGACTTGTTTAACATCTTAGTTCACCAAAATTTGATGAGAAATTAGTTAAATTTTGGTATGGAAGTTTTTAGAGTGTTGGGTTGATATGATGCCCCTAATTCCTGACCAAAAAAGCAAAATGGTATTCAGTTGTGGTTATAAACATGGTTTTGAATTAATTCTAGTGTCAAGAATACTAATTTGGTCATTTAGATGGGTTTTAGGTACAACCAAATTCAAAAGTCATGTTGTCAATAACTGACAGGAATAATCGATTATTAGACTTGATAATTATTTCAGTCAAAATTATATCTTTGCTGAAAAACTCTCTAGAATAAGTGATTATCAGACCTGATAGTCGATTATTGTAGTAGGTATTCAAAGATAAACAATTATCGAGTCTTATAATCGATTGTTTCAATAGCTACTGTTGTATTTGCTTAAAACTCTCTACAATAATCGATTATGAGGCTTGATAATCGATTATCTCATAAGAAAATGGATATTTATGGTTTATGAACATGTTTATGTGTATGTTTATGGTTTATGAATATGATGATATGATATCAATGATTGACGTGATTTCATGGACATCGTAGTGAGACTTCATCTTGGTATTTCAATGGTTAAGGGGTATCTCTTAAGGTGGAGTTTAGTAGTGTGATGTATTGATGTAAGGACTCAATCTTGGAAGTTATCTTGATGCTCCAATAATCATTCCATCTCAAGTAGAGAAGTGAGTCATATGGTGAGGAGTAACAGGAGTGAAATAATTAGAAAACACTAGAATGAGGGGGGATAGGGGGGAGTTGAATAGTGTTGTCGAAAACTTTTTGCCGAAAGTTAGTTTAACAACTTGTTAAGGATTAAACGATCGATACAAGTTGTCAGCGCTTGATTTGTAAAGTACTGTTTAAACCACACATTCAGGGATAAAAGGTTTTTCAAGTGCTTTAACAAGGCTGCTACAACATTTTAAGAAAAACAACTCTTAAGAAAATTAATGTTGAGTAGCAATAGCTTTTATAAATGATTACGTTAATAAAAAAAACTACATAGTTTATAAGTAAAATGTTTTTAGAGGTTGAAGTAATAAGCACACAATTATGTTATACTGATTCATTTCACAAAGCTACGTCCAGTTCTCCTCTAAGACCTCTTAGAGGGTTTCACTATAATCTTCAACAATATTACAACTGAGTATTCGTTCCTTAATTGTTCATCCCTCCTTTTAATCTCTCTTTTTCTCTTTTCACTCAGGAGCTTTTTTACTTTTTCTTTATACACATCTTCTCTTTCAAACAATCCATCTACACTTTTTAGAAATGTGTTTCCTTTTTTATGAGATCTCTCATCTCACATATTTTCTATTGTTTTATCATAAAGGAAGAACGAATAATTTTTCTTCTCATGCATGCTCTTAAGTCACACTAATCTTTAATTGGAGATTTTCTACTTTTCTCAACCTTAGATTGTCTTTGATTCCACCATTCACTTGCATGTCCTACAAGCCTAGAGATGCATAAACTAAGTATATGATATTTACCTTGCCTAACTAGGAATGGATGAAGCTCTTCTATTCTTTTCTCCCATGATAGGTATGATAAAACACTAGTACTCTCACCAAAGAATGGAAGGTCACTGTTAACTTTATAATGTAGCTCATCCTCACCATGACTTAAATGTAAGCTACTATAAAACCTCATTTGTTTTAGAAGAATTTTGGAAAAAAAAAATTCACAAATAATCCTAGACATTTTTAAGATTTTTGAAAATGGCTTATTCAAACAAACTTAATAATTCAAATAAAATTTCTTAAGAGACTTAAGAAGACAAGAGAAGCTTAAGTTCACTTTTAGGAAAGAGAGGTCAATCACAATGGCTTGCTTAGAAACCAAGCCTTTCCTAGCCAAAGCTTACCCCGTGTTCTCTTGTACCAAACTTCTCAAAGGGATTTAAAGTTGAAATACAAGTTGACACACACTTGACTATCACAATTAAAGAAAGCAATTAAAGCTAATCTATGCAGCCTAATGGTGAAGTTAGAAGGAACTTTGGTTCCCTCCTATTTATGACCTACAAAACACAATTAATCAAAGTCCAAAGTTCTTGTTAGGACACCCCCTAACAAGGCCAAATATTAAAAGTCCAAAAGAAAGGCAAAGAAAATTTGGCAAAGAAATATAATAAAATCACTCTTCCTCACCAAATGTTTACTCTCTCTTGTATTCTTGTTCTAAACCAAGACCTCAAGCTTATCACAAGGCCTTCTTCACCTAAGATACTACCTCCAATATGTTGGCTCACTACAAGGTCCAAAAACTACACCAAAAGAGGTTAACACCACCAAACACCGCAAGATTACCAAGGAAGAAAATCTCAAAATTAGCAAGGCTCTTTCAAAAAAAAATTTTTGGTGACAAAACCATGATTAGCAAGGAGACAAGAAATTAATTAAATGGTTAAGAATAAAGGTGCAACAAAACAAAGAAATCCCTACAGAAATGCTCTAGAATATATTACAAAAACCAAAAATGACTAGAGAAGAAAAGGTGTTTTTTGTCCTTTAGCCAATTTTTGGTCACATGTTGCACTAGACCAACTTTGTAGAATCAAATGGCCTAGAACAACTGCTGGAATCAGAGGTTTGGACGTGAATTTGCAGAGGAAAACTTACTAGCTCTTGTACTTCACTCTCGGATCGTCTTAGTCGGTCCTTCTACTTACTTGTTTAGGTTGGGTTGACTAGAACCGATACTAAATGTTGGACGGTATACTCCTAGCGTGCGACCGCAACCCTTAAAGTCACCAGCTCCTCCACATGCCTTATTTTCATCTCTAGCATTTAACATTGCATCTCTCTGATCAACTCCATAGGATCTTGTTGATTGCTTGACTCTCTTAGCGTTATTGTGCTCATGTTCCTTGTAGTTACCATTGGATTGTCTTCTGAATCCTCAAGGTGCATGGTGAACGCCAAAATGGTTCAGTTATGGGGTCGAGGTCAACAGTTCATTATGTTTCGAATTACTTGCAGGTCTGAATGCTTGTCCTCTTATGAGTGCATATTTATGCCCTCATTTAGCCTTTAATATTGGATTCTTAATTGGTTTTTGTACTTTAATAGAATATTTTAATTAAATTTTTTTATAATTGGGTTTATTTAGCATGAGAAACAAAATCATGTTAAAAATAACTTTTTATTTGCATAAATGTTCTTTGGGTATTTTGAAGTGTGTTAGTGCATCTGCAACTAAGTTGAGCTTACAAAGGTATGAAAATAAATTGGGTAAAGTGTCATGACACCTTAAAGATAAATCCAAGAATAGCAAAAAATCAAGACCACAAGAAGTCAATATAACATGAAAAAGTAAAGAAATTTAGCTAAGCCAAGAAGAGAGAACGAGAAACAAAAAATTAAATCTTGCATTTTTTTCTATTTTTTCTACTAAAAGGGATTTGATAGTTGATAAATGTTTATGATTAAATATAATATAGGGCAAATATATCTTAAGATATTTTATTTGATATTGTTAAATAATTACCTTACTTAACTATATGAATAAATATCAAAAGATAATATTTGCCAAATCTTTTTTAACCTAACAAATAACTTTTCAAATATTCTTAGATCTCTGCAACAAGCAAATATATCTTGAAGATAATGGATTATTTAGAAGATAACTGGACGAGATTACATTATGTAAAGAACATTACAATAAAAGAAAAGCATGAAACAAAGCCCAATCCAATTTCTATATAAAAAGGCTTAGGGAAGCACATTAGTGGAGCTTAGAAACCGTTTAAGGGATTCAAATTTTGTCCTCCCTATCTTCTCTCATGTTCTCCACCCTCTCTTCTTCTATTTTCATGTTATTTCTACATTCCATAAAGTGTTAAGTTTCTAGAGTTAATTTTGTTGTAATATCTTAATTGAATTCTGAGGTTAGATGAATAATTGTGTTTGTTATTTTTTATTCTTGTCGTGATTTATTTTTATCTGTCTTTTTCTGCTTAATCAAGTAAAAGTAATGATTTTCACATTATAGCAAGTTTGCATGGTGTTAAATCTACAATATATCAATCATGAGTCTAAGGGTTTTTATTTTTAATTGATAATTTACTTTGATTAAAGTTAGAAACTTTCATGTGACTAATTGAATTTTTGTCAATAATTTATAATGTACTTGGATTAGTGGTAAAATGTTTTACAAGAATTAATCAAGAATGTACTTTGATTAATTAACTTTGTACTTGATATTAGAGGTAAAAGAATAGACATGATTAGGCATAGTAATATTTAATTTAGAATATACTTTGGTTAAATTTACTATGATTAATCTACAAAGTTCTTACTTTTTATTGAGAATATACTTTCATTAATAGTGATAACGTCAAGAAATTAATTGAGAATTTACATTGATTAATTTAAGAATGTAAGACAATAATTAACTAAACAATTATCTTTACATAACCAATGATGAATTCTATTTTGAAAAACCAGTGAAATCAACATTTTTTTCTTTATCATTATTCTTTTATCTTTTTAAATGTATTTATAAATTTCTTTCTATCTATCTTTTTTTACTTTGTTCTTTAATCTTTTCTTTAACTTTATCTTTTTTATTATTTTACTAACCCTTTTGTATAGTTTTTATAAGAACTAATTTGTTAAGAATAAATTTTGTGTTCGTTGAGAAACGACATAGGATTAAATTCACCTTTTCTATTTTGTTGGCTACTATCTTAGGAAATACTGAAGTTGCTATAATTAAGTAGTATTAATTTGATCACGTCAACGATAATGTTGAATGCTTGTCCTCACTTCACTATTCGTCCTAGTTGTCTATTTGGTGAAACTTGGAGGTTACCTGCAGAAGTGATGAGTGCTTATTTTTGCCCTCTTTTGGGCTTTAATAGTGGAATTTTAATTGGTTTTTGTAGTTTAATAGAATATTTTAATTAGAATTGGTTATAACTGGATTTATTTAGCAGGAGATACAAAAACATGTTGACATAGTTTTTTAGTGGCGTAAATGTTTTTAGGATATTTTGAGGTGTGTTAGTGGAGTTGTAGCTAAGTTGAGCTTATTGAGGTGTAGAAATAAATTGGTTAAAGTTTCATGAGACCTTAAAGATAAATCCAAGAATAACAAATAATCAAAACTACAAGAAGTCAATCCAAGCATACCATGAAAATGTGAAGTAATTTGGCTAAGACAAAAAGAGGAAACAGGCAACAAAAATTGGATCTTACGGTTTTCTCTATTTTTTCTACTAAGAAGAGCTTTGATAATTGATAAATATTTATGATTAAATATAATTTGGCGAAAATGTATATTAAGATATTTTATTTTATATTGTTAAATAATTACCTTATTTAAATATATCAATAAATATTAAAGGATAATATTTGCCAAATTTTTTTTAATCTAACAAATATCTTCTCAAATATTTGTAGATCTCTATAACAATCAAATATATTTTGAAGATGTTGTATTTTTTTTAAGATAATTGGAGGAGATTACATTATTATAAAGAACATTACAAAAACAGAAAAGTCTGAAACAAAGCCCAATCCAAATTTTATATAAAGAGACTTAGGGAAAGACATTAGTTGAGGTTAGGAACCCTTTTTAAGCTTAGGAAATGTATCCGTCAATAAATTTTCATTTGTCGGTAAGTGACATAAACATTTCCGAACGATTTACCGAAGGCTCACGATGGATTTAGCGAAGGCTTGTGTCCGTTGGTAGAAAAAGGTAATGACAATTTCACTTACCGACGGATTTAGCGAAGGCTTTTGGTCATCGGTAAAAACAATGTCACTTACTGACGGAATTAGCGAAGGTTTGTGTTCGTCGGTAAAAAAGCGGGAATTTTCCCACCCATTATTACAATCACCAACATTACCGACAGATTTATCGAAAGCCTGTGTCTGTTAGTAAAAAAAGCGAGAATTTTCCCACCCATTATTCCACTTACCGACATTACTATCGGATTTTTCTGAAGGTAATGTGTATGTCAGTTACCGACGACCAAAGCCTTCGGTAATTACCGACGGTTAGGGGTGGGCAAATCGAGTTGAACTGTACTGCACTGCTAAAAACTGAACTGAACTGTAAAACAGTTCAGACAAACTGAACTGAACTGTAAAACAGTTCAGACAAACTGAGCTGAACTGTAAAACAGTTCAGACAAACTGAGCTGAACTGTAAAACAGTTCAAACAAACTGAGCTGAACTGTTTTTTGTTTTATCAAACTGAACTGAACTGAACTATACTAAATTGTACTAAATTACAGTATGAACTGAACTGAACTATTAACTGAATTTTAAACTACATTAACTGAACTATTAACTTAACTGTAAACTACACTAACTNAACTGAACTATTAACTGAATTGTAAATTGCACTAACTGAACTATTAACTAAATTGTAAACTACACTAATTTTAACTAAACTACAATACAAACTGAACTGAACTACTAACTATACTAATTTTAAACTCAATTGTACTGATTTTTAAACTAAATAGTATAACAATACATGTTCTTTTTAATTGAAATTTATTTTAATATTTATTTTATTTTATTCATAAATGTCTAATCAATTGATTTTTAATTATTTAATATTATTATTTTCTACTTTATTTATATTTCTTTTATTATTAANAATTATTTTATTTTTTATTTATTTATTTTATTTTATTAATAAAAAAATATAAAAAATAACATCATACACTAACATAAAATAAATAAATAAATAAATGTATATATATATATATATATATATATATATATATATATTTATATAACTTAAAAAGTATAAAAATATAAATTACATATTTTATTTTTATTGATAAAAAATATAAATTTTGTGATAAAAAAATTGTCTTAAAATATTAATTTTTTTTTATGTGAACAATTTTTTTAATTAATATTTTATTATTAAATAAAGTTTTTTTGAGAAGGCAAAACGTTGAACCAGTTGAACTGGAACTAGAGAAGATGTAAGTTCTCACAGTTAACTGAATTGTAACTGTTATAAGTTCCCATAAAATAGTATACTGAACTGTTAGTAAAAGTAGATAATTTATTTTTAGTATAATATAGTACAGTTAACTACAGTACAGTACAAATCAGTTATTTTTGCCAAGCCCTACCGACGGTGTGTTGACCGTCGATAAGCCGTCGGTAAATGCTAATTACCAACGGATTTTATGGTCGTCGATAATATCAATCATTCTTGTACTACATTCCATGGAGTGTTAAGCCTCTACGGTTGATTATGAGGTTAACTGAATAAATTTTTTGCAGTTTTGATTTTTGTTGTGATTTGTTTTTATCTATGTTGTCTTTTGGTTCTTAATCAATTAAAAGTAATAATTTTTCTGTCATAACAATTTAGCATGATGTTAAATCTACATAACATGTTAATCATACGAGTCGAAAAACTTTTATTTTTAATTGAGAATTTTTGTCTGACATGCTTAGTTGTCTGAATCGTCTTGTCTAATGTTGACCAGATCATTCAATACAAAAGATAATATAAGTAAAATATTATAAACAAATTTCTTTCTTTAAATATTTAAATTACTTAATATTAGAAACTTAAAACTTATAGTTATTTTATGCATGGTATATTTGTCTTAACATATTTTTTTCACAAAATTTCACATTCTTTTTTTTAAATTTACATCTATCTTGCTTCCCATACTTCCTTCTTAATAAACTGCTCTAGTTCAATATGATGAATAAACTAGTTTATATAGATATTATTTATATTGGTCTCAATTTTAATAAGAATGTTTCATGTTGATGGAGGTTTGATAAAGGTGATGTTCAATATTTAGGTAAGAGGATATATGAGTATGTAATTGCTTTCATATTTTAATATCTGTTCTTGATTAATGTTGTTTTAAATTAAAAAAATATTCATAATTTGTTAACTAATCTAGAAAATTTACATTTCATGTTCTCTTTGGTGCTTATTTTATAATCTTTTTTCTCTTTTCTTTTGTTATACAATTTTTTTAATCTTCTTTTAATTATTCGATTTATTCAAAATTCACAAAATTTAATCGTAACTGTTCTTTTTCTCAATCATAATTTTGATTACATATTTTTTTATATAGTTTTGTTAAATCTAATCATTTGTAAAATACACAATAGAATTATTTGATTTTTTATACTTTTATTTATGATTTATTTTTTCACAAAACTATATATATGATTTTCAATTTCAAGCATTCAACACATAAGTCCTTATAAAAAATTTATGTTCTCATTTTCATTTTGTCTTCAGGTTCCATTTGAAAATTATTCTTTTCACTTAAAAAAATTTCATTATATCTTGACGGTTTGACTTATTTGATATCCACTCAAATATTTAAATTAGTTTTTTCCTTTTATCATAACCTCTTTCTTTTGTATGATTTTGTTTAAATAATATATTACATAATACAATTCCTAATTTCATGAAATCAATATGATTGATATTTTTATTATGTTCTATGATTATTTGATATTTATTCACTTATTATGTGAGAAACCTATTTTATATTTTTATAATTATAATTTTTTTAATATTTACATTAAAAAATATGTATATTTTTTATTGAGTCATTCATAATATTAACTTTCTTTATATAATTTTATTTACAAACAATATGTAATTAATATCGAAAATAATAATAAGAAAAATACAAATATAAACATGAATATACCCTCGATAGAAATAAAAATATGACAAAATTTTTTATACATTTTAAAAATAAAGGTGAATTTTTAATTATTATTTTAAAATTAAAAATAAGGATAACGAAACACGGAGCCTCCCCTTGCCAACCAACCCGTACTACACACACAGTTCAGTGAATATTTTCCGCGTGCTTTGCTGAAACTTTCCACACTTCTTTCTGTGCCCATGATCTCATCTTAACCGACCACGTGGTATTGATGAAGAAACGAGTAGGTCTCCCATGCGAAGTAGACGATCACAATCATTGGCACACCCACTCCGATCCCAACACCTGTCCAACCCATTCAATTCCACATGACACGCTTCACAAATCAGACGGCCCATACCAGTTGACCTTTTAACGCTGTTCCCTCTATAAAACCAAATCAAAAAGCAAAGACACCATTAATTCCTTTTAGCAACCAAACAACGTAAGAGAGGGTTCAGAAAATCAGAAACGAAAGATTCAGTTGCAACACGACAACAACGTTGGACCAGAAGCAGGCATGGTTTGCTTTTGTTTTCTGGTGGATCAGACGAAGAAAGTGAAGCGGAGCAAGCCGGTGGCCGGGTCGTGCTCGCGGTGCGGCGGAGGTGCCAGTGTTGCAGACATGATTACTCAAACCAGATTTTGCTATGTTCCTTTCTATTGCAAATCTTGGAAGGCTATCATGTGCACTTTCTGTGGAGCCATGCTCAAGTCTTACACATGATCATCATAAATTACTTTCCACCAAAGTTTTAACATCATTAAGGTTACATATATACATGCCAAGAATCTTGGCATTTCAACACCAAATATCATTTATAAACATCTTTTATCCTATACTATTGTAGAGTTCTAGTTAAAAATAAGGTATTGTTGTATTCTGGAAATGTGAATTTTGAACCCAAAATATTGAAAGTGCTACTTTATTTTTTTATGTTCATGTCTGGAAAGTGGTTTATTCATTCTATTTGATTTATTTTTTAAATGCAAAATCTTTCATTGATTGTTCCAACAGATAGGATAATGATATTGTGACAATATTTTTTTTATAACATTTTAACATAATCTATGTCTCATTTTGTGATTGATCCATGTTGATGTTTATGATTATTATTATTATTATTGATTGTGGAGTAATTTTGGACTAATAACAAATGTTAAAATATTGTCAAAGTATCATATCTATATAAGATAACATGGTTTAATCACTTCTTGAAGAGTACCATCATGGTTTTTTCTTTTCAACTAAAGAAACAAATAAGCAAATAAATGTATTTTTCCATTTGAAGATAATTAATTGGCTATTTCTTACAAATTATGTTCCTTACATTCTTAATTATTTGTAAACCTAAGTAAAGTCATACCTCTGGTCCCATGTTTTAAGAGGGAATAGCTTTGAAAATGTCGTGGCACACCAGCTGTAGAAGAAGTTTAATGCGAATTTATTAATGTTCGAAAACGGTTAGCAAAGGTACTTGTACAAAATCTTCAACCCATCTACATTTGATATATTTATTCTTCATACGCATAAAATTGTCTTATATAGATATTAACCCTCCGTTTGGACAAAAGTATATACAAATTATATATCTATAAATTAAAGGATAAATAATAAGTTTAACATTATTTTAGCTTTAGTGTATGACCAAAATTATGTTTTTGATGTAAAAATTTTAATTTTATTAATTTAGTATTTGACATTGCATCATCTCTAATATAATATGATTTTGCAAAAAAAAAATGTTATTTTTTGTCTCATGGTCATTAAAATTTCACGAAAACATCAATATAAAAAATAGCTTAGAAGCATGTGTTGTAGCTATCATTCATTAAGACTTTTTTAAAAAGCCTATGTCACCTTTACCTATACCGTTTGCAAATAGATAAAAGACATCTTACCTAAGCTTTTATAAGCCGTGTTGTGTACTAAAATACTACGTGAAAAAACATTTATTGCAATTTCTTTTGTCAACAAGGACAAACTTAATTTGATGAACATATACACTTTTTCTATAGATAATTATATATAAATTTACTTTGTAGGTAAATTAGTCCTTACATACATAGATGAAAAATTTAGTTATATCTAAAGCTGTCAAATTAGCTCATTTGATAGACTCTGACCCTAATCCATGTGGGTTGAGGCTAAAAAAGATCACAGGACCAATAATAATTTTTATTGGAAAAGTTCACAGGATCAAAAGCTCCTAAAATCATGTGGGTCAGGACTAGTCTATGGACTTTTCATTTTACTATGATAAAATCTAACAATAAAAATAGAAACAAAAGATAGTCCATTTTATAACAACAAACCCAAACCTAACTTAAACTACATAACAGTACTTACTACCACTACTATTTAAATTGCAATAATGTACAGGTGAGTTAAAAATGGTTTCATGAATTGTAGATATAGAATTGTATAATATAATTAATTAATTTAATAATTAAAAGTGATGAGAATAATTGTAAACAAGTGTGATTGAATACAGAAGTCTCGAAAAGTGGATAGGATAGAAATGAGGGATGTTTATTTTTATCACTTCTCTTTCGTTTGAACCTCTTCATAATTCAAATATCCTGAACCCCAATTTTTCTTTTTTTTTTCCTAAACTCATTTTCTTTATACATCTTTACTTTTTCTTATATTATTTTAAGTTTAAGTACACGCATTGCACAGTTAATGAAAATATACTTTTTCTAAGTTTATGATAATTTGATGTTACACAATAAAAATTAAATTAAAGCTACATTTATGAAAAAGTTTTTATGGTGTCAATTAATTGTTTTTCTATCTCACCTTTTTATCATATTTGTTTGGGTTGAAATATATGTTCACCTTTATTGATGAAATAGTTATTTCATGAATTAGAAATGTTCATGTGCTTTTTCTTTTAATTTCATGCACTTGACTTTGATTAAATATCTCTTATTCATCACTCTTTTTGTTTCGTTAAAAATTTTAAAAATAAAATATTACATTTAAAAGTACTGCATTTATATATAATGATATTTCTAAATACAATATAAATGCCATTATTGTAATAAACTTTATAATTGGTTAGACATGAGCAAATTATAAATTGTAGGGGCAGGTATGATAACGTATATGTTTGGTTTCCAAATGAGTGTAAAAATAAAATCTAGGTTGAGTTTTTTTTTTTCAAATATGCAGATATGAAAAATAAAAACTATAATCTGCTGTTGAGAATATATTTTTTTTTCATTACCTAAAAATCATTTTTACTTTTCTATTATATATATATATATATATATAACAAGAAGTTTAATTTGTGTGTGTGTGAGAGAGAGGTTTGAGAGAGATTGTTTCTAAAATTTAATTAAAATTTTGGAGTGGGGCTAAACTCACTTTAATCTTGACCCTAACCCACTTGAGAGGGGGTTTTGAGGGTTGAGGCTTTTTTCTGTCCCCTATTTAAAGGGCTTCTTAAAATAGGGCTTTTTTAATAATGGGTTGGAGCTAGCCCAGGGGCTATGGGTTAAATTAACACCTTTAGTTATACCACTACTAGTAGTACAGAAAAGGCCTTTAACTTCACCCCTTAGACGTTGGATCACAAAATATCCAACGTAAAAAATGACCAGTGGCAATTTTGTAAATAAGTTGACTATTTAGACGTCGGATTTGGGAGCCCCGACGTCTATACTCACGAACACGTCAGGCCCCTAATTGGACGCCAAAAATGTGGTAGAAATTAATTTTTTACTACTCTTAGACGTTCGACTGGAAAGCCCCCGACGTGTAAATAGCCCTTAGACGTCAGATTGTTCCATTGGACGCCAAAGTGGTCGCGCCAAAAATCTCAAAAGTCTTTTTTTTTCACCATTTAAACGTCTGATCCAGCCACCCAGACATCTAAATGCGAATCAGACGTTGGTCCCCCAAACCCGACGCCTCATGGCTTGCAAAGGTAGGTGAAAAGGTGATTGTTCCATTGTGTTTGGACGACAGTTCGTCAACCCCGACGTCTAATATGTATTTAGACGTCGACTCCTCTTTTGTCGGACGTCTATAGGCTCCGCCTAAATTAGTTTTTAAATTGATTAGACATCATAATAGTTAGGGCTCCGACGTGTGAGCGAGCATTGTTCATCGTTTTCCTCCTTGTGTTTTCTCTTCGCGACTTTTCTTTTTCCAGGTGCGTTTTCTCTCTTTTGGACCGTTTAAACTTACTTTTACTCCGATTAAATTACTCTTTGATGAATTCTTCCATTTGAACCGATTAAAATGCGTTTTCGTTGCGTTTTGGTGTAGTTTCTGGCGTGTTCTTGGGCAGGGTTTTTTTACCCTTTTTGGGCTGCGAATTCTTGCGTTTTTGGACGTGCACTCCTCCATTCCCCTCCCTTGCGTTTTTAATCTGCTAAGAAGGTTAGCTTTCTTGTTGAAAACTTTTTATGTATGCATGTTATTGGCTTTTGTGTATGCATGCTATTGGCTTTTGCGTATGCATGTGTTATTGGCTTTTGAATATGCATGTGTTAAAGTTTTGTTATGTTATTATGATTGGCATGTTAGATTATAATTATCAAATCATTGAGTGAAACTTAGTTCCCGTTTGAAATTTAACACAAACGATTAATCTTTTAATCGTTTGTATTAAATTTTGAATTGTCCGATTGGACAGTTTAGGATAATTATTTTCCATAATTTCTTATAACATGTACGTTGGAGTTTATGGATAAGATTGATAAAATTTCGGTTCAGATTATTTGTGTTGTTCTCTAGATGCATATTGGATTGTGGTCATCCCTAACCACTCTCATTTCATGTATTTCGGAGACCAATGCGAGATGCTGCCGAAATTTTATCAAATTTATCATGTTAGACTTCTTTGCATGTGACTTAGTAAATTTGAAAAATGATTTTACTGAATGGGTAGGGCCTAACCTTGTGAGAGTTAAAAAATTGAAACTGATGAAGTATGTTACGAACATAGTATAGATCGATGCTGAATGAATGAACGTCGCATGAGTGGAAATATGAGAAGGGTGTTTCGAAGTTCTTGCAATATGTTGAACAAAATGCAAAGTCTGTGAACGGGACATACTTTTGTCCTTGTGTTCATTGTCTTAATCAAATATTTCAAGACTTAGACAATATGCGTGACCATTTATTCATGTTCGACATAATGAGAACTTATACTGTTTGGACTTGACATGCAGAAGTACTGGACCAGCCTACCACGTCATGAGAAACATATTGTGTGGAAGAATGGTTGAGTGATCATTTAGAGGACATGATACGTAATGTTGGTGAAGATAATTTTGGAAGAGCTAATTTATATGATTCTCTTATAAATGATTCAGAGCAACTGTTGTTCCCAGGATGCTCAAACTTTACACGTCTATCCGCAACTTTGAAGTTGTTTAGTTTAAAACCAAGGAATGGATGGACCGATAAAAGTTTCACATAATTGTTGGAGTTGCTGAAGGAGATGATTCCAAAAAATAATACTCTACTTATTTGTAATTACGAGGCAAAGAAAATTTTGTCCAATGGGTTTTGAATATCAAAAGATACATGTTTGTCATAATGATTGTGTTTTGTATATGAAGGAGTTGGCTTCGCTAAAGTATTGTCCAACATGTGGTTTATCCCATTTTAGAAAGAAAAATGACAGAAAAACTTGTGATGAAGGTAATGATGGTGCACCCACTAAGGTGGTGTGGTATTTGCCTATAATACCTAGGTTGAAACGTATGTTTTATGTTAAAGAAGATGCAAAGAACCTTAAATGCATGTTGCCGGAAGAAAGTGCGATAATTTTTTTCGACACCCAACTGATTCACCACAATGGAAGAAGATCAATGAAACATTTCCAGAATTTTATGCAGATTCAAGAAACTTAAGACTTTCACTTGCAACTGATGGTATGAATCCTTATGGGAACTTAAGTAGCAAACATAGTTCATGGCCAGTTATGTTGATGATATACAATCTTTGTCCTTTGTTGTGCATGAATCGAAAATATGTGACGTTGTCCATGATGATATCGGTCCTAGGCAACCTGGAAATGACATTGATGTTTACTTGAAACCTTTAATTGATGATTTGAAAATGTTGTGGGAAGAAGGGGTCGAAGTGTTCGATTCAGATGTTCAAGAAAGTTTTTGTTTGCGTACAATGTTGTTTTGCACTATAAATGATTTCCCAACCTATGAAAACTTGAGTGGTTATAGTGTTAAAGGTCATTTTGCATCTCCCATTTGTGAAGAAAACACTAGTTACCTTCAATTGAAGCATGGTCAAAAGACAGTATATGCAAGACATCAAAAATTCCTTCCTCGTAATCACCCTTACCATAGATTGAAAAAAGCATTTAATGGAAGTGTTGAGGATGAGATTATGTCCAGACCCCACAATGGTGAAGAAGTGTACAACGAAGTTAAAAACATTGACATTGTCTTCGGAAAACATCATTAAAGTACCTTTGCAAAAAACATTTGAAAGAAACGATCAATATTTTTTTAATCTTCCATACTAGTGTAAACTTGATGTTAGACATTGTATAGATGTGATGCACGTTGAAAAAAAATGTTTGTGATAGTGGCATCAGAACTTTATTAAACGTGAAAGGGAAGACCAAAGATGGAATAAAAGCACGACAAGATTTGGCTGACATGGGAATCTGTTCTGAGTTACATCCATAGAAAATTGGAAGACGCACCTATCTGCCCTCAGCCTGTCACACTCTTTCTAAAAAATAAAAACAATTTTTGTAACTCTTTAAGAAGTGTGGATGTTCCACAAGGTTATTCTTCAAATATTAGTAACCTTGTTGCTATGCAAGAGTTAAAGTTAGTTGGTTTAAAGTCTCACGATTGTCATGTATTGATGCAACAATTGTTACCAATTGTTATTCGAGGCTGTTGAGATTGTTGATAAGGGAAGCACTGGTTTAGCTAAACCTTAATCTCAAAGTGCTTTGGTTTTTTATGATGACAACACATTATTAATAACACATGTATTGTTATATGTTACATGTTCAATTCTTTATTGTGAATTATATCTTAAAGAACATGTTTGTGTTGATTCTCATATATGTATGTATATTCAATGATTTTATACTGGATACATCTTTTGTGATTGCATTATATATGTTTAAGAAAAGAAAATCACATGCACTTTAATGAACTTATACTATGTGGCAAAACTGCAAGTTTTAAGTCAACTTCATTATGAAGTAAGTTGATTAAAACTCGTGACTTTGCACAGATTTTCAAAAGCAGTGCTGTGAGTGATTTTGCAATGAAAAGTATTTAAAACTGAGTTAAAGTGTCTAAGTCGACTGCACGCGCAATGAATTCGACTTAGTTAGTTATTTGTTTGAAATTCTGTTAATGCTTTTGTGCTGTAACGACTATATTTCAACTCTATGCTAAAGCATTAAATGCAAGTCAACTGAATTAAATGTGAAATCAATTTGGTTGTTGTGACTGCTGCTAATTTGTTTTAACTGTTATAACTGTCTGATGACAGTCGACTACATTAGTGGCCAAGTCGACTACATGAGCGTCTGGTTTATAGAAAACTATAAATAGACGTGACTCTATTGATCACACAAGACTTTGGATATGCTAACATTTTCATTTTGATACTTCAGATTGTGATCTCTGTGTTAAGGCTCCAAGACTCATCAAGAAGATGGATGAGATCTTTCTTGGAAGAGTTTCTTAAGGAGGAAGTGAATTGCGCGTACTGTTTGATCAAAATATGCACAGTTGGTGTTCATCATATTGATCAAGTTTTCTATCAATCTTTGGAAAGATTGTTGTTTTCCTGTTGGGATTACAGGAGGTGAACTCATGGAGTTCTGGACACTTTGATGATTGTTTAAAGTGGGTTGAAGATTGTAGAAGAGGGGATATTTTGCTGTAGATCTTTGTGTTGACTGCCTATACTTTTAGTTAGAGGGTTAGAGAGATTGTCTATATTTTTGACGTCGAGGTCTCTATAGAAATCTTGCTGTAAAAACCTTGACTAATATAGTGCATTGGTTTTCTGGTTGTGGAAGGACACTAGATGTAGGCATTGAGGCCGAACCAGTATAAAAACTCTGTGTTTGCTTTCTCTTTCCCTACTCTTTTACTTTAAGTTGACTTTACAGTTTACATAGTCAACTTTATATTTCCGCTGCACTTAAAGTTTTTATTCCTTGCAATTCAAGAAACTTTGTAAAGCTTCATACTTTGCGAAAAAGATTTTTAAAAGACTGATTTTTAAACCTCGCCAATTCACCCCCCTCTTGGTGTTGAAACTGAGCCATCATGTTTCCCACAATTGGTATCAGAGCTGGTTTTCATAAGATATTTGAAAAACTAGTCGACTTCTGTTTTCCTTGAATCGACTATATTCTTGGACAATGGCTTCCAGTTTTCAAACCTTTGGTGAAGGTGCATCTACTAGCAGACCATCACTGTTTGGGGGTGAAAATTATGCTTTTTGAAAAATAAGAATGCAAATCTTTCTTGAATCCATGGATAGAGGAATTTAGGATGCTACTTTGAATGGTCCTTTTGAGCCAACTCATATTGTTGATGGAAAAACTGTTTTGAAAAACTTTTCTGAGTGGTTTCAAGAAGAGAATAGGAAAGCACAAGGTGATAGTCCTTTCAAGGTGGTCAAGAAAATAAATGACAATGCATACATGTTAGACCTTCCCAAAAGTTATGGTGTCAGTCCTACTTTTAACATCTGCGACTTAATTCCTTTCACAGGAGATGCCCAACAGGACCAAGCAGATCTGAGGACAGATCATTTTCAAGAGGAAGGGACTGATGGAGGACCATCTAAGCTAAACATAGGGCCTCTAACAAGAGCCATGTCTAGAAGAATTCAAGAAGAAGAGGGATCACTCACTACTTTACCCTTATGGAGTATTACTTATTAAATCCTTCTTCTCTTTGCTAAATACATTTACATTGTTTTGTAGGACAATAGTAAAGGTTGGAAAGCATGCCTATGCATCTTAGGAAGGCTGCCAAGCAAGAGAGAGTAAAAGAGGCAAAGAAGAGTGCAAGTGGAGCAGTTGGCGCTCAGCTCACGCCAGGTACCGCTCAGCGCCAGTGAACCAGTCGTCTTTCGAGTTGGCATCTGAAACTTGCAACCCAAGCTTCCCAAGCTATGTAGCTTCTCCAACACGCTTCCTATTACTTTAAGTACCTTGCCATGCACGTTTTAGAGTCCTCTCTTCATCTATAAAAGGGAGGCTCATTCCATTGTAAAAATAACTTTGAATTGATAAGGAAATGTTGTTGAGATTTCTCCAGACCTTTCTTCAAAGTTCAAATTGTCTTGTGCTTATTCTGCATTCCTCCTCTAGCTTCCTTCCCTTTTGGAAGGCTTTCTAAGCTTGAGAAACCTCACACACTCACCACATCTTCACGAAACCAATCATCGAACATGTTGCGTGCATCTTCTCCATCAACCGTATTCTCATTTCACTGCATATTTTGGTTCGAGTAGCTATTCTCACTTAAAGTGTGAAGCTACTTCCATCAACAACTTTCCTACTTCCTTGATAACTCTCAATATTTTCATCTTTTTCTAGTCTTATAAGTCTTTCTTAGTTTCTTTTTCTTTTTAATTGTTTAGAATTAGGCTAGTTTTAGGATTTTTGTGTAAAATTGTAGTTTTATAAAATTGTAGTTAAAAATAGGTTTTTAGGAGTATTTTTTGATATTTGTATATAATTAGGAATTTAGTTTTTTTTAGAAAATATCTTTTGATAAAAATTCTTTTTCTTTATTTTAGAATTGCTGAAATATTTTGTTTTGATTGAGCCATATATTTTTTTTTTGTTGCAGCTACTTTTTAATTGGGGCTGAATTTTGGAAGATGTTAAATATGCGCAGGTGATTAATTGAAGAGCATTGGTCTGGAGATGATGGCAGAAGCATAATTCGGCCGTTTAATTGGGCCTCAGCCTTGAACAAAGTGGTCTTCGCTACACTCATTGGGTCGCAACTTTTGAGATTGGACTGACAAAATTTTTATTGAGTGGCATATGGAATGAAATGCTTTTGGGTTGTTGCTGAAATCTAATTGCGCTGCTGCCACCATGAAGATTAATTGAAAAACACTGAATGAAATAAACATTGGGCTGGCATTGTTGGGCCGCTGATGTTGCAAACATAGGCTGGCCTTTGAGATGAATTAGTGAAACGATGCACTCCAGTTGCAGCTACTGTTTTGGGTGTCAAGCTCGCACATTTCATTTGGTAGAAGAGAAGTACTCTCTCGAGCATGAGAGGAGAGAAAACCCACGTGCTGGGGTTCAAAATGAGAAGACAGAAGACGAAGTTGAGCTCAAGCCACTTACTAGAACGATGAAGGTAGACCAACGCGTGAACAGAGAGGCTGACCGGAGTGGCTGAAGAGGATGACTGGAGCTGACTGAAGATCAAACGGATGGAGGCAAAAGAAAGGTTGGTCGTCCGATTATCAAAGCATAGAGAGCAAGTTTCCTCTTTCCCTTTTCCCCCTTTCATTTTCTTTCTTTTCATTTTTTTTTGAACCCTATAAAAAGGGGCTCTTGCCATGTAAATAGGGTTTTTTTACAGACTCTTAGACACACTCTTTGACACTCTCTACAATTTTACTTTTCGCCTTTAGCTTAGGGTTTTGGTTTTCGTGCTTTTGGAGCGCTCAACCACGGTGGTGACAGCCCGTGGTGGCTCCGATTGCATCTTTGTTCGGTAAACTTTTGTAATTTTCATTTCTCGTTAATAATAAGTTATGTTCTTGATGTTTCTTTGTGTTTCTGTTCTCTGTGATTCTGTTATGTTTCGTGTTTCTGCGTTTATTGTGTTGTTTCATTGAAAATTGTTTTGGACTCTAAAACTCTGCATTCTGAGATTCCTTTTTGGAATTAAATGACTCCACAGTGAGCATTTTTTATCGAGATGTCTTCTCGAGCTAGAGATGAGTTCAATGCATAAAGATTCATCTATTTCTACTTTTTTTTTCTTTAGTATATATCAGATTTAGATTTGCATTGATTGAGAATGAGTGGAAATTGCCATATTAAGTTCTGAAATACGAACTGTAAGACCCTGAATTGGGCTTCCTTTTATCAGAATGTCTTTCTGAGTGTAATTGAAGCTTTATCCTCAATCAGTTGCACATTTAAATTCTGTTCTGTGTTTTTCCTGTTTCTGTTTGTGAATTTTTGATTGATGAATAGGCTAATGGACATTGATTGGATAAATTAGTGGAAAGAGTCAACTTAGAGTTCTAAAATATGAACTAGAATATCCTGGATTGGGATTCTCATTATCAGGATGTCTTCCTGAGAACTCTAAGCACTCCTTTATTCAATCTAATGTGCATTTCACCTATGAATTCAGTTTTGTTTTGAAATTTTTAATTGTTTTGATAGTGATAATTGTAGTTCAGTTTGGGTTTTGATGTTCTGGTTGTTTACTTTGAGTATTTCTTGATTGTCAATGCATTCTGTTAGACTTAGATTTTATTTTTGTTTTGAGTAGTTTAGACTTTTTATTTCCTTTTCTTTTATTTCATTTCAATTTCTTTATTGTTTTTAAACAAATTTTAGTTAGACTAGTTCCAGTTCTTTAAATTTTCTTTTAGTTTCATTCATTTCCATTGTCCCCACCCATTTTAGTAGTAAATAAGTAGTAAATAAGTACGAGATCTTAACCATACGCTTTAATCTTAATTAGCTGAGTCCTATAATTGATATTCTGGTCATCCCTATGCTACATTAGTGGGGACTAGTTCTTTGTTCTGCCTTATGCGACTAAAAGGCAATTTAACATTCCTGTTATAACTTTTTAATGAGAAAAACACATTATTTCATAAATAAATACAAATTTAAGCTAATTAACAAGTCTGAAAACATGTATTTTTTCATCCTTATCAAAACATTGCAAGGAACTTGAAAGAAAAGTTAAATATCTTAACAAAAATTTTGCAGGGTTTATAATAGGAAAATATAATTTGGATGTTGTTCTTAATTCCCAAAAATTGTAATGGATATTCATTTTCAAAGAAATTGAAATTCAAAAACTATTTTCATTTTATAATTCATCCAATGCACTATGTTCAAATTTAAGAGATATGCCATTAACAAAAGAGGATTAAAATTTGTATTAGGACGTATTTTAAACATTGGTTGGTTTGTTTTGAACAAGATAGCTCTTGCAAAATATATATCAAGGTAAACATAGTCTTGTATGATTAAAATTGCTATTTTTTTCTTTGATTGTTTTAATCAATTCATATATAAATAGATATGCCAATGAATGTGTTATTAAAATATACCATATGATCATAAAGAAATAGAAATACAAATCTATGAGTAATAAAAGAATGACAAATAAATAAAGTTATTCAATATTATCTAGCATAAAATATTCATTACTTCTGAAATATTTTATTTTAATACATGAATACCAAAAGTATCCTAATCTAACTACCTAGGAAATTGGTGAACATTCTTTTCCTACTAGAGGAATTGAAACCTTAGATTGCCCTTAATATTTATAAAATTATCTACCTCAAATTAACTAAATACCATTAATTAATTTGTTTAGACTCTCAATTGTTCAAATGAATGCAATTAAGATTCTATCTAGACTTCACATGTTCAAACGAAAGCAGAAAAAAATCCTACTCTCTTTTTACCTTCATAGTTAAGTGTTTAAGTTTGAATTTACCAACCTAACATTAATTAATTCATTTCAACTTCTTATCGTTCAAATAGTGAAAACTTATTACATTACACTCATTCTAACGTATATGAATGAAGTCTTATATTTTACAAGTTCAAATAAACGTCTATAAAGTACTGCTTTTCACTCAAATAACAAAAGATTAACTGTAAGAATTTAACAAAAAAATAAGAATAAACAATCATTGAATAATAATCTAACTCATATTTAAATTTAAGAAAATAGTTACTAAAAACGTAATGATATGCCCGCATGTATGTCCACTTTATGATTAAAAATAATAATTATTGTTATTTTTAAAATAAAAATAATAATTAATTTATAAAAATGTATTCATAAAACTAATTGAAAAATAAATAGTTTTTACAATTTTAGTATAGGTAACTTTTTTATTGGAAATAGATTAACTGAGTTACAAAAATAATTATAAAATGTAAAAAGTAAAATAATAAAATAATTTATATTGATGAGAGTAAAATTGATAGTAAAATATGTACACTAAAAATAATTATTAAGCTATTTAAAAACAATTTATTTTATTAATAGTTATAAAATAATTCCCTTTATTATTAGATTGATAGATATAAATGATATAAATAATTTAAGAAATAAAATTATCTAAATTTATCATTTAATAAACTGTTTTATTGTTGGTGGAGAGAAGAGTAGAGAAAGAGAAGGAAATTGTTAGTATTGAAACTTCACCTCGAATATTCTTCTATCTAAACTTTTATTTTGTACAATATATTAATTAATGTTTAAACTTACATTTTCATTATTTATTATGTAACATAGTGACGTTTAAACTTGTAAACTTCGTAATTAAAATATTTATCAGATTCAACCCATAATTAACAATGATATTTTTTTATGAATAAAATTGATCAAATAGTACACATCAATATACATATCATATCAAGAGGGGATAAATGATTCAGATTGAAAGAAAAGTCAGACGATCTTCAAAAGCAAAAAAATAAAATAAAAAAATAAAAAGGAATCTAATAGATCTTAATGATTTATTTGAGATTGTTTGATGAACTTGATATTTATACATATTCAGACACCTTACAAGTAATATTTTAAATACCAACTAAGTTTTAATAGATTATAAAAAACGTTAATCAAATTTTATTTTCAGTATTAAAAAAATCTTGATAATCCTCTAATAAAATTTCACAATATTAACTTATATCATTTAAAAGTGTTGGTAGGGAATATTATAGCATTCGATAGAAACATCTTTTAAAATCCTAAATTTACTTTCTCAATCTTCAATCCTAAATTTGGAATTAAAATTTGTGAGAATTAATGTAAGATTTAATTTATGTGAGAGATTAAAAACATTTACTTCCAAATTAACTCTCACTATCTCAAAATCTATTCAAATAAACAACAAAAAAATTTATCATCAATCCTCTCAATTACTCTCTCCCAAATCCACTCAAATGAACAAGACATTACATTTAAACTCTGCTGAAATTAAATTACTTCAACAAAAATATAAAAATGATAAGAAGAGACGAGTTTTAATAACATGAAGCCTAAAATCATTCATCCAAATTTTAGTATATATATATATATATATATATATATATATATATGGGTTAAATAATCATTATTTTGTATTTTGTTATTATTCTTAATTTTAAAATGTTAAAATTAATAATGGAGTTAATAAAAAAAATATCATTATGTGTAAAGTTTAGAAATAATATCAATTTATAATATATAATTAAAGTATAAATCTTATCTTATAAATAGGTTTTGTGAGATTGAATTAAGTTTAAAAATATTTTTTAATGCATGTTGCATGACGCATGAAATTTTCTTTTTATTTTGAATTAAAAAGGAGTTAAGCAGGAAATCTAAATATGGGTGGTGATGAAATTTGATGAGAAGTAACATGAACCAAAATGATAGTCATATATGTTTGTATCTTACACACGAAGGAAAAGTCGTAACTAAAAATTGAAAGCTACCTACCCACATGATTTGCTCTCTGGCTATAATTTTCTACAAAATTAATTGCAAATGTGACAATCATCCCAATGGAATTTGCATGAGTCCTATTCACTCATAAACCTCTCTTAATTTGTGTATAACTATATCAAGTGCATCACCTATATATATACCACTCAATTATTATTCAGGAAGACAAGAATATACTCATGACTCAACATCATAGTCATGAATGATTAATTGTAAGGGTTTTATTAGAAGAGATTTTTTATATAAATATTTTTTTGGGTAAGAAAAATAAAAATTAACTTTCTAATTAAAGTTAATTCAAATTGAAAGTGGTTTATATATTGTTTCGGATAAGACGTTGATGTCCCTTACTCAAAGCATTCAAAGTTGTCATGTAGACCTGATGGACTTCCTTATGGTTCTGCAACAAATCATGTGAGAGGATACATACATGTCAAAGATATTCCTTCTGTTCAACTAACTGACTTTGCGTAATAATCTTGTAATAAAAATTAGTAATATATTTATAAATATTAAAACGAGCTTACTCTCTTAGGTCTGATCGATTACCAATAAATGATTTTTATTTATTTTTATTAATTTTCTATCAATGACTATTATTCTCATTAATTGTACATAAATAATTGTTATTGTTTAGATTAATTATCAATAAATGTTTCAGACGGATCCATATTTTTTTTTGCTAGAAGATCGATTGTCTGGTCTTTGACTGACCAGGGTGGGTTGCTGGATGATCATTTAGTTTATGTAGAAATTCAATTTTTTCTGATTTATTAGAAGTGGGTTTTGGAAAATTTATTTAATTACTGTACTGGGTAGGTTGGGTTTTTATCTTGGCGTGGGTAAGGTGTATTTGGGAATTTGCTTTTAGAAGGAAGATGAGGGTTAAATTTTAACTTTCATAACTATTTCTATTTTAATAAATTTAATGATACGATACTCTTTAATAAAATTGTAACATTTTTCCGTTTTTAAAAAGCCACTCTGTATTTCTCTTTCAAAACATAACTCTCTTTTAAAATCTAATTTTAAGTTGAGATTTCAGAGTCCATTAGCAATTCCACAGAAAATTAAACACACTTTTTTAGCATATACACTTATCTACATTGAATATTTATTAAACTTATCAAACATAGATGACACATGACTAGAATGTTTGGGTTTAAGCATACTTATGCTTATAAAATGCACAATCTGTGAACCTTATTTGAGTTTGATTAGTACAAAATAGAAGAATATAGGTAGATACACTAAAAATTCTAGCCATTCCTTCTATTAAAATGTTATATTTAACGTTTTATAGATTTCCTTATGTTAAAATATTATAAATAGAACCTATCTAAAGAGACTAGATTGTTTAGTCATTCAAGTTTTAAAATTTAACATTCAATATTTAACGAAATATCTTATAGTGAAAGTATAACCTTTAAGTAAAATGTATATTATAACACTATAATTAAACGTTTGCAAGACAAACCATGACATGTCAATTATAAAAGGTTGAACAATGTTTGACAAAAGCTCATCTAGAGAAAGAAGTAGTGAATGTTGTATATCTTATCAATTGTTAATACTTTGAAAAAAATTCAAACTTAGGCTAAACGCTTATATTATGAATCATGCTTCAATACTCTTAACGTAAAGTACATTAAATGCATGAATGTACTATACTTTGATCTGTTATGCTTTTTTTTGTCTTTATCTGTGCAGATATTGACAATATTAGGCTTTACTTAAAAGCACTACACATGGATCAAGTTATCAGATTTTATTATATTGTATTCATCCTTTCTCTAACAGTTACTCAAATATGTACTTGCAATCAAACATCGATTGTGTTTGTATATTCTAAAGAGAATTAAAATTAGTGTGATGTTTAGTTCAGTTGAATTAAATGCTCTAGATAGTTTTCTAAAGTTGATACCAAGAGTGATTAAACTTGAACTAGTCAAGTTGATTGGAAGAACCAGGAGTGATTAATAATACTCGATATATATCAAGAATGGTTTATACTCATTTGTAATCTTTATAAAATTAGTGAAATGAACCAATATAAAAATATTTATATTATTGTTTTCTTAATTAAAACGTTTTCCTAAACGCATGGTTAAAAACACAAACGTTTAACCACTACTATAGTTTAACTAATCTTTCCAATAGTTATATTAAATTTTGTTTTTGTAAAAAAGAAATTGAAACATTGTTCAAACTCCATTTTCCTATATTTCATAATCATACTTTAAAATAACTTATAATATCATGTTATTATACTAGATATTTCATACAGTAAACACAAGAAAATATGATTATCATAGTATTTAAATATCTAAAATTAATGTTTTCAGCCACATTCTTTTAGAAAAAATATTTTTAATCATTACATTGATATAAAATCAATGCACGGATATAAAATAATTATTTAAATATCTACTATTGAAATTTGAAATGAATAAGCATATTTAAATTAGTTTTTTTATATAAATCATGACACATACTACTATTTAAATGTATTTATATCCGACAACAATGTCAATTTTAATAAGTTCTTTAGTGGTTTTAAGTCTATACAAATAATGGTTTCCTTATCTAGTGTAATACAGAGTCAACCACAAATCAATTTAAGAAGAAAAATATTTTTTTAACGGTTTTCTTTTTATAACAATTTATGTCATAGTTCATGATTGATCCATTTCAAATATATAAAAAAAAAAGTAGTAACACATGATATATTGTTAAAAAATTGTTAAAAAATTATTAAACTATATGGTCCATTCAAGAATATAACAATCAATAAGTAGTTAGAGTCTATTTGATGTAATGTGAATGGAAAAGCATCTAATTCTAATCTAACTAATTGATTTATTATATATATATATATATATATATATATATATATATATATATATATATATATGCACATTAAATGATATGCTCAAAAGAATGCAAAAAATATGCAACCTAAGTATGAATATACGCTAATGCTAAAATTAAAGATAAACTCTAACTTCCTAACTTGGCTTATAAATGAATGAACAATGTGTAGAATGATTAAATGAATATATGAAATGCAAGTACTAACTATATCTAAGCTAATCTAACCTTGAAAATACCTAAAATGATGTAGAAAAGCTATTTCTGTTTGATAAAATTTCTCGATGAAAACCTAATTCAATGTAAGTGTTTGATAAAATGTTTTTGAGAGTTTAAGTGGAATTATACAATGATGAGCTAGAAAACTATTTATAATCCTAAATGCAACCAAAATCTATAATTTTACTGGAAGTTATGTAAAACACTATATTTGAACTAAAATCCAAAAATGCAGAAAATGAACTCATGTGCGTGAATGAAGGTAAGTGCAGAGGTGAATGGTGAATTTTGCGTATGTGAAGCTGATTTCATGGAAACGAACACTACAGCACAATTATGATAATGCAGTGAAACTGAAAATTCAGCAAAAATCAGGAAAATGAAAATTCTCAATTTCAGAACCCTAGTTTACATAATTAACTATGTTATGACAAAATCGTGTAGCAACTTTTTATTTTGAAGTTTAACAAAAGCGTGTAATAAAATAATGTCTATTAAAATGACCATATAGAATAACACACTAAACAATATCTATGTCTAGAAAATATCTTAAATGTAAAAAATATAGATTATTTGTAAACGATTTGATAAATTGATTAACATAAACATTATACAAGGACTATGATAAACGTTATAATAAATGTCTAACATTTTAAATCCAAATGTATGAATATTACTTTTTGTCTGATGTGTTGTTTCTTTTTATCTCTATAGACTCGTAAAGGATAAATGTTTTATTCAAAAGTTTTATAGACCCATAAAAGACATGCTTTATTCAAAAGTTTTTGTGTTGATTTAGAAGAATGTTAAGAGATACAGAGATATTTGATAATGTTTCATCAATTCTTTTTGTTTGGCCAATTCGTACAAGTAGATAGTTGCCTATGTAAAAGCAACATAACATTTGATCTTGTAGAAAAGTTTACACATCTACATGAAAGTCAATGCTTCTAAGTAGGGAATCTTTCTTGAAGTTAAAGAAGATTGCATGAAGAAAAGAACAATAAGTGCACATATTATCATGCTGCCAATTTTCTCTTAGTGTTGTATCGTTTAACTCTTTTTGAAAAAGAAAATTCTTTGTAACAAGTTTTCCAAATATAGTTTGTATTAATCTAAATCTTCTTTAAGAGAGTTTTTCAATTGGTACTTATTTTAAAAAATACTGTTGTTTTTGGATAATTAGAAGTGATTTAAAACACTTAGCTAATTAACTCAAAGGGAGTTAAATAGTTTTAGGGTGAAAAATAAGAAGTGATGATACTTATTGTAAAACCAAGAATGTTTCACTATTTTACAACTCCTAGAGGAGATCATATTTTCTACCTCCCTCAACTTTCAGGATCATATTTTTCGGAAGCTTATTTCCAAATTCCGATTTTCAATGATCTTACCTTCACCATTTCAGTCATTGTATATCATGAAAAGCATAACTCATACCTCAATAATATGCCTATCAATGCTTGCTGGATTTCGCAAATCACCAATCCAAGACCTCGTTAGCACCACCACTAAAGCTGCCGAAGAAACTCGCCATGAATGAGACAAAGCTTGTGTCTCTACGCAGAAGACAACTTTAAATCAAATAAACAAGCGTAAAAGTGAAATTTACCAAAACTATGGGGTGTATTTAGAAATTGATTGAGTGTAGGAAGCAATAGCTTCAGTCCCATTGTTTGTTTATTTTTGGATCTCAGCTATTTGCACACCCAACTTACACTCTACAAATTTCCATTTTCGGCTTTGTTTCTTTATCTACTTTGGGCCGTTTTTATTTCATCTTGCATCTCTCTTTTCCATTTTCCCATATGTGTTTGTTTATTATTATTGTTATTGGGCTTGAATGTTCTTGTTTCTTTGCACCCTGCGGTTTTTCTTCAACACTCCATTTTCTACTTTTTCTGCTTTTTAAGTTTTGGGCTACACTTTTACTTTTTACAATCTTTGTTTTACTTTTCCAATACAAAAAAGTAGAGTTGTAAAAATGGATAACCTGGCCCGGTCCACCACGGGTTGGTCACTTGTGAGCCAACCCAACGCGGTTCATTTATTAGTGAGTCAAAAAAATTTGAACCCGACCCGACCCACCACGAATTGGTGGGTAAACGAGTTGGTTTACTGGCTCACTTAAATACAATTTTTTTTAAATAAAAAAAATTATAAACTTTCTATAATTTAAATCTAAACAAATTCCACTCCCAACACGAGTGTTTAATTAATTTTGAAAATAGAGAACTTAAAAAATTATTTCATGCAAAAAAAAATAATAAATATTTTTTATAAAATTAAAATTAAATTTTAATAAAATAAAATTAGGTAGGTGGGTTGGTGGGCCAACCCGACCCACCACGAGTTCAACCTACATGAGCCAGGTTTAAATGAGTCGAGTTGAAATCTGACCCACATAAAAAAATACTTTTTTTCAAACCCAACCCGGCCCAAACCCGTGGTGGGCCAGGTTGGCCCGTGGGTTGTGACCCATTTTGACAGTTTTACAAAAAAGTATAAAATTTTAAAAACTAAAAAATCTCAACACACAAATAACTTTTACTATTAAGAACTACATCATTCATGATTTTTCGTTGTAAATAGAAATACGTAAGAACGAGATTGATCATTGTCAGATCCTAAATTTTTTAAAAGATATTTGTAACATTTTTTTCTTCTTTATTTTGAGGAAAAATAAACATTTAAGAAAAATACATTTCTTTTGTACATTTAACTAAAAGTGATGAGTATTGAATGAAAGCATTTAGTGATCATTTCAAAGTTGAAGATGCAACGCAACTGAATGGAACTCGATAGTTATAAGGTGTTTGGGAGAAAATGCAGTGAATGGAGGTTGGAAAAGAAGGGTGGCTCTCGGTGAATGGAAGGTGGTTGAAGAACATTTTCAAACTCTCGAGCTGTGACTCTCACGAAGGGAACTAAGCTCTGGAGTGTTCTCAACAAAAGTTTAATTCATTCATCAAAATTCCCCTTTACATGTGGTAAGTTTGGGTTTTATAGTGTTTCCAACGCTCCAATAGTGTAATTACCAGATGATTAGCCTTAATACATGGATCAAGTGTTACATGACAACTGATAATACTATTGTTGACATGATCAAATTAATGCTACTAAACTATAACAACTTTCATATTGCTAAGATAATACCAACAAAATGGAAATGATAAATTTAACCCTAAATCATCTCTCAACAAATACGAAATTGATTTCTAACAAATTAGTTCTTACAAAAACTATACAAAAGGGGTTAGTCAAATAAAATAATAAAATAAAAGATTAAAGAACAATCAATTAAATATTACTATGATTAATCATATCTATTCTTTTATCTCTTATATCAAGTAAAAAACAAATTAACAAAAGTACATTCTTGATTAATTATCGTTCAAGTTTTCACCTCTAATCAAAGTACATTCTCAATTATTGACAAAATCTCATTCAATCATATGAAAGTTATTAACTTTAATCAAAGTAAATTCTGAATGAAATTTAAAACCCCGTAAGACTCATATGATTGATATATCATTTAGACTTAACATTATGCTAACTTGCTATAATGTAGAAATCATTCTTTTACTTGATTAAGAAGCAAAAGACATAGATAAAAATAAATCATAACAAGAATCAAAAGAGCAAACAAATTTATTCATCTAACCTCAAAATCCAGTTAAACAATTACAACATAATCAACCCAAAGGCTTAATACTCCATGGAATGTGAAAATACCATGAAAATATATGAATTGAGGGTGGAGAACATGAGAGAAGAGAGAGAGGATGAATTTTGAAACCCAAAAAGGTTCCTATGCTCCCCCTAATGTGTTTCCTTAAGTCTTTTATAAAGAAATTTGATTGAGTTTTTTTTAGGTTTTTCTACTGTTGTAATTTTCTTTATGATAACGCAATCTTCAATTATCTTATAGATAATCCAATATCTTCAAGATGTATTGAATTGTTGCTAGATTAAAAAAAATTGGTAAATATTATCTTTTGATATTTATTGATATAGTTAAATAAGGTAATTATTTAACAATATCAAATAAAATTTTTTATCATAATAACTTATCAATTATCAAATCCCTATTTGTAGAAAAAAAGACAAAATTGCAATATCTAGTTTTTGTTACTCGTTCCATCTTCCTAGCTTAGCCAATTTTCTTCAATTTTTCACACTTTTCTTGCC
Organism: Vigna radiata var. radiata; assembly: GCF_000741045.1. Taxonomy (NCBI): domain Eukaryota; kingdom Viridiplantae; phylum Streptophyta; class Magnoliopsida; order Fabales; family Fabaceae; genus Vigna; species Vigna radiata. Next base: position 21,095,238 of record NC_028352.1, on the reverse strand, counting down.
TTTTCATGCAATTCTTGGCTTGACTTCTTATGGTTTTGATTATTTGCCATTCTTGGATTTATCTTTAAGGTGTCATGAAACTTTAACCAATTTATTTTCACACCTCAATAAACTCAACTTAGTTATAGTTGCACTAACGCACCTTAAAATATCTAAAGAATATTTATGCAACTAAAAAGAATTTTTTTTATCATGTTTTCCAACCAAAGAAATGATGGATTTTTGCACTTAGTGGTTATTCTTCCTGACCATCCTAAACCTTCCTAGCCATGCTCCTTGTGATGGATCCACTAGTTCTTGATTCACTTAAAATGCAGTGAGAACTTCTAATTCACTTAAAATGCAGTGACAATTTCTCACACGATTTTTTATTCTTGATTTTGCACAATGTAAAAATTTGAAAACAAACACAACAAAGAAAATTGACTTAAAGGATTGTGAAATTATGAACTTGACAATGATCTACTACCAAGCATGAAAAACACACACATAATTGACACTGAAATTTTGTCCACTTTCGGTGAAATTGGTTTTTAAAACAGTGCTGCTAGTGGCAGTTTGCAACTGAGCTCATACATATGCATTTCATAGCTCATTTGGTATGTAAAGTCTTAAACAAGTAGACACAACTCAAAGACACTTAAAAATTGAAGAAAAAGGTGAAAGAAGGAAGAAACCCTAGTTGAAGGTGTAGATCGACAAACGAATCGGTGGAAATCCTAGTCGATGAAGAAAACCCTAGGTATTTGATGGGGTTCGGTGGAAAAGAACATAATAGTGAGGAGAAAATGAATTTGATGGTATGATGCATTGATGAAGCTTTAGAGATGAATGAAACTTTGTTTTGTGTTGGTTGAACCTCAAGAGAGAAAAGTGAGTCTCGTGGATGAGAGAAACATGTGAAGCAGTGAAATGAGTATGTGGATTTGAAAGAGCAATGAAGATGTGGCGTTGAGTCACTGATGAGCGAGAAAGCTGAAGATGTGGTTGTTGATGCACTATGCCTCATGGAGGAGAGATGATTTGTATGGAAGCACAATGGACCAGAAATGGTTGGAATACTTGTAAACTAGGAGTGGTTGAACTCGAATTAGTCGTGTTGACTAGGTGAACCAGGAGTAGAGAGAATACTCGTTGTAAACTTGAAGAGGTATATCTTGTGTAATCTTCTTAAAGATTGATGGAACCCCTTAAGATTTCTTAAGGGAGAACTGGATGTAGCTCAGGTTGAGTGAACCAGTATAAAATTTGTTCTCTATTAATTAACTTTTTGAAAAGTTTTTCATACACACATTTAAGAAAAACTGGTGTCTAAATATCTTTTAATATCTTATGTTAATCTTTATTTACATTTTTTCTTTAATATTTTACCAATTTGAATTGATAATATATCATTTTTATTTTAAATTTTGTGTTCCAAAGGTTTAATAAAGGTTTTCATAAAAAACTGTAAAATATAAACTTATAATCTTTTAAACCTAATCCCTACAGGTTAATACACGTAATATAATAAATAAATAAAAAATTATATGTTAATACAAATTTTTTGAAAACATTTTGACACAATATACATGTGTAATTTTCTCATTAGATTTAGAGTATGTCAGCATAATAACAAATAAATAATGAATTAGTGAAAAAATGACACATATTCTATGTCAAAATATTATGAAAGCATGTGTATCAAAATATATTTTCTTTAAACATCCCAAAATAAATTAAAAGGTTTAATCATTCGCTAGGTCCCTATTTAACGTGAGAATATCAAATTGGTCCTTTTCTTTTCTCGCGTCTAAATTGGTTCCTTATTTTGTAAAAATTGAAACAATTACACCCCTAACATTAAATTGGGCCCAACATCATTAATGTTAAGTTGACGTGGCATGGTCATGTATGATTATTTATGACGTGGATTTTAGTTGTTTTCAAATAAAAAAGTTAGGAAAAAGTTGGAAAAACTTCTATTACTTTATGAATCCCTAATTGCTTCAATCGCTAATAAAAGAGGAAAATGTTATGCCTCTTCTTCAAAGGTGTTCGTTGCTCTTGAAGTAAGATATAAGTTTGAAGGTGTCCCATGTTCGTCTTGCTCATGTATTGGAGATTGAATTTGTTCGTCTTGCACGAGGAATATGAACTAATGTTAGCTGTGATTTTGGACTTTCTCTATTTTCTAGGTTTGTGATTGTGTTCTATGTAGGTTTCCATGGTTGCTATTTGGTTGGCGTTGTGGTGGAGAATGGATGACGAAAGGGTTTCTCATGGTGGTTGTTGTAGTGCAATTTAAGTGCTGCGAACAAATCGCGACTTTAGGGTTTAATTAGGTTTTTGAAAATTTGGGGTTGCGATGCGAAAATGCTCGCAATTTGGATTCTCTAGGTGTCGCAATTAGGGCTCGCGAAGGCTATTGGCTTGATTTTCTTGCAGGTTGCCATGTAGATGAACGAGGAGGAACGAATCTAGTTCTAGATTAGGGTTCCATGGTGGACTCGTGGTTGTGGTTGATGCTCACACAACTGTTGCGACTTGGACAAATTGGGTTTCGAGTAGATCTGTTTCTAGGTTTTCCTCTTTCTTTCCTTACAAGTTGATGAAGATGGAGAAGAAGCAGTGGCCCAATGGAGATGAACAACACAGGTGGTGGTTGGCAATCCCTAATTGCTCACTACCTTTTTTTCCAATCTCTAATTCGAACAAATTCAATCCCAATGTTTAATTCATTTTTGTCAATATCTTTTAAAAAACAAACCAAAAAAGACACCTCAGAATCACGTACACCAAATAATGAAGTCTACGTCATTTAATAACGAAAATGATCATGCCACGTCAACCTAACCTTAACGCCGGTGAACCCAAATTAATGTTAAGAATGTAATTATTGTAATTTTTACAAAATAAAAACCCAATTAATACGTGAAAAAAAAAACAATTTGAGATTCTCACTCCAAATAAGGACATAATGATTAAACCTAAATTAAAACAAGTTAAATAACATTTTTCTTTTCATACTTTTATTAGATTCAATTAAATCCAACTTATCCGTGGTTAGTTTGGATCAATTGTGTTATAGTATTTCCACTTTCTTTTACTAAATTTTATAATTTCAAAGTATATTTTATAATAACGTTTTATAGTATTTTTTAAAATTAATTATGTTATTTAATATTAGAAGAATTATATAATAATTAATCACAATCTTTTTAATTATGTTGCAAAACATTCATTTACTAATATTTATAGGGGAACCCCATAGTGTCTTTTTTTCCTCCCAATCATTTTTTATCCACAAATTTAAATATGGGATTTGCTATTGGTTCTATCTCATTAGTCGTTATGAAAAATCGTTTTCAAAAATCTACTTGACTTTGAAAGGTACAATTACATGGAAATGGAATATATTATAATATTATTATATTATTATAATATAAAGTAGATGAGAAGAAAAATAGTTGGAGATGAGACGTATGTGTGTGTCGTGTGCAAGGCCATGTGCAACAATGCGGCGGTTATTTAAAAATGTCGACTTGTTTAGGTACACACATTAATGTCAAACTTCAAACAAAGCCTTTGTCTCGGATTCTCTTTCACCATCTTCTTTATGCCTCTTCGTTTTCCCATTTCTATTTCTATCACACCATTCACAACTTTGCTTTTTCTACTTTTTGCTTATACTCATCACCCACTCGTTACGATAACTATAAATACATATTAAACATAATAGATAAATGATTCATATTTATTAGGATTAAATATGTTTTTAATCTCTATATTTTAGAGTGATTTTGGTTTTAGTTCTTATTTCAAACTAAGGTACAATTTAGTCCTTCAACTTTAGAAAACTCTGATTTTAGTTCTTTTTACCAAATTTTTTAAACTTTATTTGTTGTTTCAAACCTGTTTCTTAGTTAATATTGAAACAAAAATGTGTCAAATAGTGTAAACAATCCAAATGCTATAACGAAACGTGCTTGAAACGGAAAATAAAGTTAAAAAAATTTGGTAAAAAGGACTAAAATCAGAGTTTTCTAAAATTGAACGACTAAATTGTACCTTAGTTTGAAAAAGAGGAACTAAAACAAAAATCGCCCCAAAGTATAGAGACTAAAAACATATTTAACCCTATTTATTATGTATTAATTACAATTATTCTAGATTACCGTATATATATATATATATATATATATATATATATATATATATAATTTTAGCATCAGAAAATCTTTAGCAAATACACTTGGGGACGGTGGAACAAAAATAAATGAAAGATTGAGACTGGACATTTCCGTAAAAAAATTGTGTAAATATTTAGAGTAACTCGACCTAATGTAAGAAACAAATATATTTAATCAATATTAATTAAACAAAAATCTTTTTAATAAACCCTATAAATATAATGCTATTAATAGTATAATGAGTTCCATCACAGTGAAATTGAAGGAAGTTGATGCATGCATAGACAGAGGGGCCATAAATCCTTCCGCTCTGTAAGTATCTTAAAGCCGCGTTAATGTGGGTCCCATAGATCGTTCAAAACAGCACAGCACACCCAGGACAACAACCATTCTTCTCAAACATCAATTGTGTTTTCTGTTATTTCTATTCATGAATACAACATGTAATCCTACGTGTCTATTATAAATTCTTAAAGCTCTGGTTACAAGGTTTCATTTAATAGTATAAATTATATTAGTGTCAAATTGCTAATCTTATAACTACCAAATATGAGTGGAAAAAAATTAAACTCATCCCTCTTTCATCCTCTGTTTCAATTTTATTAGTAAGACATCTTATAATTCCTATTGTCTAGCATAAGTATAATAAATAGGATGAATTTATAACAATTATCTTATAAATTTATATTACTACTGATTTGTAATTGAATGACATTGTAAAATTAATTTATTTTGTTAAAGTACCTTTGTTTTCAAATATTATATATATATATATATATATATATATATATATATTCATGTAAAAATTTAAAAAATGACATTTTAGAAGTAATAGTGATTTAAAAATAATGAGACTGGATTATTAATATTAAAAACTTTTAATATATATAGTTTTGTGAGGAACGAGTTTTATTATTTTAAAACATGCAATCTTTTTAAAAACAATATTTTTAGAGTTTTCTTACTTCTCTTTAAGGGCTCTTATCTCCGGTTGATCTGTTTGAAGATCAGAGACCGCTTGAGTGATCCTCATGACGAGATCTTCAAGTTTAATGATCGGTTTCTCAAATAAAGAAAGTTGGTTTTCTACTCCTTTCTTTGGTCAATTTTGTTTTCTTTGCAAGCTAGCTCTCTTTGTTTTACATGTGAAGTTTCAGTCTTTTATAAGACATTCTATTGATGAGTGGTTCTAACGGTGTACCTTAATAATGTTTCTGTGGTTCGTAGGAGCAAATAGAAATTCCTGTACATTGGAGCTATTTTAGGCTTTGTAGAGTAGTTTGGTCTTCTGTCAGGAATGGAAAACTAATATTAGCTTTATTTCTCGTATGAGAAGTATGAATTTATGTTAGATAGAAAGTGGAATTTATGCTTCGTTGAATATGATATTAATTGAAATGCTTGTTGAGTGATGTTATTGATGAGTGAATAATTGTCTCTAGTACAAAAATAACGTATAATGTCGAATATTTTTGGTCTTTCACGTTGAATTTGTGAACGACATCATATCAAGAGACGTTAAATTGATATCGAATTTAAAAAATTCGACGTTATATAACGTCGAATTTTATCAATATATGACGTTATTTAACGTCAAATTTTGTCAATATACGATATTAATCAATTTATTTTTATTTTTTTAATGATTGTGGTCCTTTTTTATAGCTCTACGAGACCTGAAAAGCAGAAAAAATAACAATTTTCAGTTTTTGGTATTTTATGAAGCATGAACTATGAACAATAATATACGACCAATCAAAGAATAATAACAAACAACAAAGAAATTCAATCAAACATCAAACAAGTTCAACCAAACAACAACAACATCAAACAAGTTCAACAAAAAAAAAATAGCAAACAAGTTATCAACAAATAAGTTCTTCAAAACGAAAACGAAAACTAACCGGGGTTCATCGGAATAAAGTGTTGCCACCAGTGAGAGAGAAAGCAGAATGCGCCTATGAAGGCCAAGAACACGAAAATAATCAGTGAAAACAAACGAAAATCATACCTAAAGTAGTTAATTAACATGCATTTGTATCAAATGAAAGAAAGATTACATGTGATGGTCATCAAACTTCGTTCGAAAAAGTTTGAGCAAAGAAAAGTGTCCTGCGCGCTAAGATAAAGTGAATGAATTTTCAATCTCCCGCTTAATTTTTTTTTGAATTCACTAACCTTTTAGCGTCTAACGTTGTGACATTCGACATTTTATATTCTTTTACGTCGAATTACAATTCTAAACGACGTTTAATAATTATATTTATTTACAAAAATGTCACTGGTCATTTTTAGCGTTGGCTATTGAGTGGTTTGATGTTAAACGTGTGACGTTATGCGCTGTTTTTGAACTAGTGATATTGATGAATATTTCGGTGTATGCTTGTGATTTGATAACAATATGAACTTTGGATGTTGTTGTTTGAAGTTCCATAGGTGCAAATATGATGTAGAGTTGAAAGTAGGAAATGAAGAGTGTTGTTGGACTAGTTTTTAGTCTAAATTGAGGTTTTGATAGGTAAATTTATCGAAGGGGACTTTAGTGTGATAATTGATGTTTGAGATCTGTTTTAAGGTCATTTTAAACTTGTATAGCACCTTAGTTAACCAAAAGGGGATGATGTTGAATTGGAGAGTAGTGATTTGGTAAGAGTTGTAGGCTAGTTTAGTGCTAAATGGGGGGTTTTGATATGTAAGATTTTGAGATAAGGGTTGGATGGTGAATCCCGAGGTTTAAAGTCTATTTTTAGGCTATTTAAGACTTGTTTAGAGGCTGAGTTTACTAAATTGTGATGAAGAATGAGTAGGAATGAAATATGAGCTTTATAATGGTGTTTTAGTTCGAGTGAGTTAAAAATTCATACAAAAACAAGACTAATAAAGTTTAAGTTGAGTCATAAACAATTGGATAAGTTCAATTAAGGTCTGAAATAACAAATGGGAGTTGTAAGTACATGTGGAGGTGTGAGAGTTAGAAAATTTGAGATTGAGAGGTTCAAATTCTGCATAATTGATGTTCTACAGAATTTTACAGACTAATTAGGTGATCTTAAGGTCGTTGGTCAAGTAAATAGTGAAGAATGGTGGTGTGTTTCAAAGGCTGGGCGAGAATTCTCATTGAGCTGGGGAAACTCTTTGTTTACGCTCATGTTGGATGCTAGAGGGTAGCTCGTTAGACGAGCAATTTTGTGCTAAGCGCCAGAAGTTTGGCATTGGGAACCCTATGTACATGTTTGATCTCTTATGTTTTCTTTTCTCTATTACTTATGGATGGAAATTTTTTGATGCTTTAAAGTTTGTTTATTAATATAAATTCAATTATATGATGGTTTATGCATGAGGTTATGTATGTATTGTAGTATGGTTTAAAAAGAGTTTCTAAAGTGAAATTCTTGATGATTGTTCCAATTAGAGTAATGTATTGATGTAAGGACTTAGCCTTAAAAGTTATTCTAATGTTCCAATAATCACTCATCTCAGGTAAAGAAGGAGATTATGTGGTGAAGAATAGTATGAGGTCCTAGTTTATGGTCTAATGTTCTTTGTCCATCAAGGTCGCACACAAACTAATCTTGTGTGGTAAATTAGGGGGCAACTGTTCCACCACTACAAGTGTATAGCTTGTCATAATCTAACATCAATACATATATACAGATTTGGTCAAGTCTAGAATTTATCTATATGTTTAAGTTTGATTTGGTTTGGAAATGAATTGTGTTATATGATGTTTTATATTTGTATGATTTGATTCTTTTATAACATTAGCTTACCCTTCTTGTTTTTTGTTTGTATTAATTTTTTCTTTTGCAATAATCATCTTAAATAATATGAACTTAGATGGATTGTCCTTCCCATTAATCTAGTGCGAGATGAAGGTGAAACAACGTGTAATTAGATTTTCTTTAATCAAACGTAAACCTTTTCCTAAAATAATCTTTAGATATTTTTACTAAATTTCATCCTTGTAACATTTTATTTTATACTTACATTATCTTATATAATTTACAACACATACAAAACCAAATTGTATGTTTGAAATAATATTTATAATTAGATTACACTATAAAAGCTTACATTTACAACATTTATGAAAAGTCAATAACTCGCATATATTACAATTTACAATTAAATAACTATAAAAATATGTACACTCTCTGATTACATAAAAATTTAATATAAATATACTATTTTGTAATCTTTTTACACTACAAGAATTTAGGAAAATTAATAAAGCTAAAACAACCATTAATAATTTATCCCTGCTATTACCAGTAACAAAATATATAATAAACGCAATGCCTTGATGTTTCCATTAGTTACTTTAAATGTCATCCATTAGTTCTTACTGTACAAAGGTTTACACAGTGAGAACGAATTAAACAAAGCCTAACTTTCCTATCTAAGAAAATAATGGCTAGTTTCTGTCCTGTTTATATAGTTGTTTTTTTGGGCTTAAATTATTTATTTTTTCTCAAAGATTCTGATTTCAAAAATCAGAAAACCACAAAATCTTGAAGGAACAGCTGGTTTTATGGGGAGGTGTAGGAGTAGTAGTAACAGTTTGAAGTTTCGTACCCCTTTTCTTCTTCACTGTGGGGTCCTCTTTTTTCCTCAGTACAGCCTAATAACCAGCCTGGAAAAGGGTGTTAGCAACCACACTAAAAAGCTCAACTTGATGAGTTTACGGTGATGGGGTGCTTCGTTACTTCATTTCATTTCATTTCATTTTCATGTTTGTAATGTAACCTGAAAAGGGGTCTCTCTCTAATGTTTCAAACCTTGTTCCTTTTTGTACCAGCTTATTCACGTTAAGGTAAGTCTTGTTACCATTATTTGGTTTTAACCTTTGTTCTATCTACTTACGTCAGAATACCAGATTTAATTCTCCTGTGGGTTGTGGTAGTGGAGCTAAGGTTTGTGTCTTTCTATTCTGTTTTGTGACGTTGGAAACTTCGTACTTTGTCTCTTGCTGTAGTGGAAATGTCTTGTTCTGTCCATTACTCCTGATAGATCCGTGCTTGTTGCAGGTTTCGTTGTGGGATTTGAGATTTGCATTATTGGGGCCCTTTGGATCTGGGTTTTGAAAGAACGCGTCTTGGTGATTTCATCTGGCGGTTTATGGACTATTGAAGAAGCTACAATGGTGAAGATGGAACTCATGAGATGGGTTCCCTTGGTCATGGTTGTTGTTTTTCTAGTTTTGGTTAATGGGTCGTTTTCCTTATACACTCCTCCTGATAGCTATCTAATTGCATGTGGTTCTTCTCAAAACATCACCTTTCAAGGACGCACTTTTGTTCCTGACTCACAGCATTCTTCACTTGTAATGAAAACTGGGAATTCTTTTGTTGCTAGCACCAATTCTAGTGCCCCTTTTCCCATTTACCAATCGGCTCGGGTTTTCACCGAGAAAGCTTCTTATAGGTTTGAGATTCAGCAAGAAGGTAGGCACTGGGTTAGGCTATACTTTTCCCCTATTCCAAACTCCAGCCACAACTTGACTTCAGCTTCTTTGACAGTGGTTACTGATGATTTTGTACTCTTGAGCAACTTCACCTTTAGGAAATACAATGGTTCTTATATGTTCAAGGAGTATGTAGTGAATGTAACCTCTGATACATTGGTTGTGACATTCATTCCTTCCAATGGTTCGGTGGCCTTTGTGAATGGAATTGAAGTTGTGTCAATGCCAAATGAGCTGTTTGTTGATCAGGCACTCTCTGTTAACCCGCCAGCACCATTCAATGGACTTTCTGACCTTGCCTTTGAAACTGTTTATCGGTTGAATATGGGGGGTCCTTTGATTACTTCTGAAAATGACACCCTGGGTAGGACTTGGCTGAATGATAGAAAATACCTTCATGTGAACAGCTCAGTCCTTAATGTATCGGTGAATCCTTCAAGCATTAAGTATCCCGTTGCTGTTACACCTGAGACTGCCCCAAATTGGGTCTATGCCACTGCTGAAGCAATGGGGGATGCTAATGTAAATGATCCAAATTTCAACATCACTTGGGTCTTCAATGTTGATCCAAATTTCTCCTATTTCATCCGGGCGCACTTCTGTGATATTATGAGCAAGTCACTCAACAATTTAGTCTTCAACATGTTCATAAATTCTGACATAGCTCTTCAAAGCCTTGATCTCTCAACCATGACTAATGACTTGGCTGTGCCTTACTTCAAGGACTTTGTTGCCAATGCCTCTGCAGACTCAAACACTTTGACTGTGAGTGTTGGTCCAGATCCTGTGGCTGACTTTCCAAATGCCACTATGAGTGGGTTGGAGATAATGAAGATCAGCAACTCGTTAAAGAGCTTGGATGGGCTTTATTCAGTCCACAGTCTTCTTCCAGGTTCACATTCCAAGAAAAGCATGGTAGGAGTAATTGTTGGTTCTGCTGTTGGTGCTGTAGCAGCTTTAGCAATAGCTGGTTTGTGTTATTGCTGCTTGGTGGGACGCAAATCAAAGTCATCCACTCAACAGGGCCATTCATGGCTGCCTCTGCCCCTTTATGGAAACTCTCTCACCATGACCAAAAATTCAACGCTTTCACAGAAGAGTGGAACCGCAAGCTGCATTTCTTTAGCTTCATCAAATCTCGGACGGTTCTTCAACTTCCAGGAAATCCTAGATGCTACCAACAAATTTGATGAGAAGCTACTTCTGGGTGTTGGTGGTTTTGGAAGGGTTTACAAAGGAACGCTTGAAGATGGGACCAATGTAGCTGTGAAAAGGGGTAACCCAAGATCTGAGCAAGGGCTTGCAGAATTCCGGACAGAAATTGAAATGTTATCCAAGCTTCGCCATCGCCATCTTGTGTCCCTCATTGGTTATTGTGATGAGAGGTCAGAAATGATTCTTGTGTATGAATACATGGCTAACGGACCCCTCAGGAGTCATCTGTATGGAACAGAGCTGCCACCTCTATCATGGAAGCAGCGGCTGGAGATTTGCATTGGAGCAGCAAGAGGCCTTCATTATCTCCACACCGGAGCAGCTCAAAGCATAATTCACCGAGATGTGAAGACAACAAATATCCTCTTAGATGAGAACTTTGTTGCAAAAGTTGCAGATTTTGGCCTCTCCAAGACTGGTCCTTCTCTTGATCAGACCCATGTGAGCACTGCTGTGAAGGGTAGTTTTGGTTATCTTGATCCTGAATACTTCAGAAGGCAACAGCTTACTGAAAAATCAGATGTGTATTCATTTGGGGTAGTGTTGATGGAAGTGTTATGCACAAGGCCAGCCTTGAACCCTGTACTTCCAAGGGAGCAGGTAAACATAGCTGAATGGGCAATGACCTGGCAGAAAAAGGGTATGCTTGATCAAATCATGGATCAGAATCTTGTTGGCAAGGTGAATCCTGCATCCCTGAAGAAGTTCGGGGAGACAGCAGAGAAGTGCTTGGCCGAGCACGGCGTGGACCGGCCGTCCATGGGAGATGTTTTGTGGAATCTTGAGTATGCATTGCAGCTTCAAGAGACATCATCAGCACTCATGGAGCCAGAAGATAACAGCACAAACCACATCACTGGAATTCAGTTGACACCACCAGACCATTTTGATAACAGTGTGAGTATGATTGATGGGGGCAACTCTTGCACTGATGATGATGCAGAAGATGCTGCTACAAGTGCAGTCTTCTCACAATTGGTAAATCCTCGTGGAAGATGAGCTCTTGTGTTTCCACAATTCTGGCTTCATTCGTCAATGAAGGTTGTTTCTTATTTAGTTACTGCTTTTTGTAATCCATTTTTTCTCCACGAAATCAATTTACTTTGTAATATAGTTGAATCATAGTGATGAGTGTCGTTAAGCTGGTCACTAATTGCATGCAAGGTACACCATAAAACTCTGTTGTACTAAGTATAATCCAATTACCAGTTCTGCTCCTCAAGTTGTTCTCACACCTTACAATATATGAAGCTTATATAAGTTCTTTCTAGCATGGTCAGTTAAATTCCTCTCTTTTTCACTTTTCAAGGCTGTCGACTATTTCTCATGGCTTCCAAAGTGAACTTTAAAAAGTTCAATTATTTCCAAACTTAATAAGTTCAACATAATTTTTGGAAGGCGATCGTCGACTAAAAATTAAGATCAATTTATAATATCAATTATAGAGAGCGCGTGAAAGATATGGAATTATGGAGTGACGACATGAGATTTCTGCCATATTCCAGGTTGGTTACCGTAAGTTACGTGACATCAATTTTTTTTCTTATACTTTTCTCTTTCCACATGGTGTGTTTCTTTTTTCCTTTTTTTTATTTGTTTTATGAACTCGTGTGTCCATATTTAATTTGACCGGAGCAAAAGTAATTTTCCTTTTGACGTTTTCGGAGAGAACTAGTAAGAAGTAAAGCTATGTTTGCTTCATGTTGCGGATTCTTCATGAGAATTGAAGAGGTCGAATCATAGGAGTTTGTTTCAATTAATTTAAATGGAAATACGCCAAAAGAAAGTGGAAAGTGTTGGGATTGGACGCCAAACCATGGTGGTCTAAAATAAGAAGAAAAAACACATGCATGGAGAATGGTGGAGTTTTTAAAGGGTGTAAGGTGAACCTCCACGATTTCATCATTATATCTATTATTTTTAAAGATATAATTAGTATTTTGATATTTATGTTTAGATTTATGATTCATTTATGTTTTTATATATATTTTTTATTTAATTAAGTCTATTTTTTTAATTGAGTCAAATATTAAGTTAGCATTACCAATATTTGTAATACGGTGAAAGTTTTAGTTATTTTTTACTTTTTCGGAATCTATTTTAATTTTTTTTAATCATAGTTTTTATTTTTATTTGATTTAAATGCTTAATTCGTCTTCATGTTAAGAGGTGAATTTCTGTTTAATATCTGGTTTTAAAAATGAATCTATTGAGTTCTAAAGTTGTAAAAAATTGTATAAATGAAGCCACCTCTATTAAATTGGCTTAAAATGAGTTAATTATGTGCTGACGTGACTATAAAATTTGACTTTTTCCTTCTCTTTCATATGTTGTTTCTACAACCTTCAACATTTTCATTTTTTATATTAATGTAAAAGTCAAACCTGAAAGATGAAATTGACAAAAGAAGATAGACATAGAGGTGGAAGTGCAGGGCAAAGGCATCCATGGCGGAGGAAACAGAGAGGTACACCTGCTCCAAGCTTCTCATCCCAAATGCTCACATTGCAAAAGAACAACCCATTTTCGTGAAGCCACTTGTTTTCCCACCCACTTCCACCTTGCTGTCACCAGTGGCCTTACCGCCTAGCATTGCCACCGTACATCCCTTTTCGCTTTTTTTTCATGTGGGAAGAAGCCTTACATTGTGAAGGAGAGTTATTATTGGTTAGAAGACTTCTTGGAAGTCAACATATAGAACTAAAACAATCACAAAAGAAGAATCTATTTCGTACAAGATGCAAAGTTCTTGAAAATACTTGTTCATTAATTGTGGATAGTTGGTCCTCTTGTAATTGTTGTAGTTCTAGAATGGTGGAAAAGTTGACATTAACTACTATTCCTCATCCAAAGCCTTACAGGCTTCAGTGGATAAAAGAGAATGAAGAAATAGTAGTCAAAGAACAAGTAAGCATACCTATCTCTATTGGAAATTATGAAAAAATATGTTTTATATGATGTGCCAATGGATGTTGGTCATGTTTTACTAGGTAGGCTATGGCAATATGACCATAAATCTACTCATGATGGCTACACCAATAAAATAACTTTTCTTCATAAAGGAAGTAAAATAATTTTGATTCCTCTTACACCTTAACAAGTGAAAGTGAAAGAGGATGAAATAAAATTAAAAATAAAAATTGAAAAAGAAAGAAAAAGAGAAGAAGAAAGGTTGAATCAACAACCTTCTTAGGAGAAAATAGAAAGGAGAAGAAGGTATGCATGCTTTTAAATTCTTCATCCACAGGTAAGTATCTCGAATCTTTTTCTAAAAAACATCACTTTGTTTTATTACATAATGAAGGGGAAGGTTCAAAACAAAGTGAAAGAAAAAATAAATTAAGGCCAAGGATATTTCTAATAAATTCTTTCTCAAAAACAAAAGACCTTCTTTCTGTATTCTTTTCTTTGGATACATCCTTTTAATAATATTCATCTTTGCTATTTGTTGTAGATATATTTTTGATCTAGGAGGAAAGCAATAAACCAAAGTTGTGCTTCTTTATACCTTTTTTATTTGAGGACAAATCGTTTTTCAAGAGAGAGAGAGTATGATGGAAACCTACTTAGGGAAATCTATTCAAAGGAGTATCAACTTAAGCTAAGGCTAAGAAAGGGAAGTAGAAGAAAGACTTTTTAAATCTCTTTCTTATTTTTTTTTCTAAGCCTTAGAAAGATTCCAACCACTAAATACTTGTAATTCTTGTTTTTGGTTGGTTTAATAAAGCTAGGAGATCATGAACCAACCAGCCAAGATCTTTGTTAGTCAAAGGAAGCAAAAGAGCCAAGAAAGGGGAATTTTCTACATAGCTTCTGGATTAGGATGCATGTCACGCCCCAGTTAAGGGAAGGCGAACAATGTTTCACAAAACAATGCTTCTTCAAAAGCTTGCAAAAGTGTATAATTTCTCGTTCTCAAAACAAACAAACCGTTTGATACCTACATTTAAATTTAACATTTAAAAATTTTAAACAACAGAGTTTCAACCTCGAGTTCCACTGAGGAAAATAATAACATTAGAATTCCAACACACTTAATTTATTCTTAAACATATAAAATCCCTTTTCAGGTTCCATCTTCTTTTGTCATCTCATTTGCTCACGTATAATATCACACATTATACGAACATCGCATTCACATGCACAAACATAAACACACAATAGGGTGAGCTAACTTACACAACCATATGCATCATTCACAATTCTTTAATATCATAATCATTATTCTCAACATAGTTTGTACACAATAAGCACACCCATTGAACATAATATCACAATATTACTGTTCCACATGTCATTACCCCACTTATTAGAATGTCATGTCATCTTTTCATCCCGCCTATTTACTAAAGCAGCGCAATACCAATTTCCTCTACCAGCTTGCCAAAGCGGAACAACATTACGATATTGTTTACTTAACAAAGTAACACAGTATAGGGATTTCCGCCTAATTACCAAAGTAGCATGTTTCATATCAAACTCTTCATCTTATTTCATATAACTACTTACAAATGTAGTATAACCCAAGTTCTTCTACCTACTTGCTAAAGTAGCACAAAAACTACCTACTTACCAAAGCAGCACAGTCCATCCACTCCGCCTACTTCCCAAACTAACACGATTCACATTATACACTTTATCTCTTCATCCATCATACCATCCCGCCTACTTACGAAAGTAGCGTAGTATCCAATTCTCTTGTCTACTCCCAAAGTAGTACAATTCAACCTTTCTCTGCCTACTTACCAAAGTAGTACATACCAACATTCCTCTACTTACTTACCAAAGTAGCGTAGACTAACATTCCTCTGCCTACTTACCAAAGTAGTGCATACCAACATTCTTCTCCTACTTACCAAAGTAGCACAGACCAACAAAATTATATATATACAATAAATCAAACATCATCAACCACCATTCATCCCAACTAAATATTCCAACACAGTTATGCATGACAAACATATTATACCAACACATTATTATATCAAACATATCATCAATTTCAATTTGCCTACTTATCAAAGTAGTGCAATCGGGCAACATATTCTGCCTACTTAACAAACTAGCACAGATCCAATGCAATACATGTCTCAACAAACCATAAACAATCCAACTTACATTTAACTCATAATCCATCATGATTTCAACACAGTATAATCATACACAACTTATTTTCGTATCACATTGCATCCTCAAACAGAATCCACAACATTTCTCATCCAATAGATTAATCAAAAACAGTTAAAAACCACCAAAACATACTTCTTGTCTCGCACCATTCGCTCGAGCGAATAGCTTTACTCGCTCAAGTAGTTGGGCACTCAACATCTAGGAGGTGGCGCTTAACGATGACCTCCCTGGTCAAGAGCGCTTAGGGTACTCAGTGATGGTCAACCCACGTGACATCAACCATTCTCAAACCACATAGATTGATGTTCAAATTCAAATTCAAACAGATTCATTTTCCAATCTAATTTACCAATTCCTTTAACATTCCAGTTTCCCTAAACATCCAAATTCATTAACCATCAATTTCATCAGATTCACTTCCAGATCCAGGGCCTAAAATCATACAAAGATTCTACCCCAAGCATGTAGAGCACCCAAACTCAACAATATCTCAATCATGCCCAAAATCATAACCAACAACATCATAAATCTGGAAAATTCACCGTTAAACGGTACATAAAGATTCAATTTCTACATTTCCTCATAACACATATTCATTATTCACGTTCATAAGCATGGATTAAACATTTCAGAACCATAATTCTTACAAAACATCATCAAATACAAATTTTTGACTTCCCCAAGTCATCAACATACATAAAAACTAATTTGAACTTAAAATACCACAAAAAAAAGCATAAACTCGTTTTCAAAACATTAATCATACATAATCATGAATCTGATGGCGAAACATAACAAAGCAGAGGTTTAATCTCATTTAAACCTTCCGCAGATTCAGAAACATAACCATCATCACGAATCAAGAACATATAAGAACAAAAAAACGCAAGGTTAGTTCCCTTTACGATTTTTTCCTTATCTTCCTCTTTGGTCATGCTTTGCAGACATCCCCTCGATATAGAGTCCTCTCTCTAGGCTCAAAACACAGCTCTGAAGCCTCTCTGCTTCAGGATCTTCGCTCTCTAGCCTCAGATTCTGCGAATGAACCTTTCTCAGCCCCAAACACTTCTTAAATAGCCCAAAAACACGTTTTGGACTCAAGACCAATTCGCTCAAGCGAATCCACTCGCTTAAGCGCATGGGTTATCGCGCTCAAGTGAGTTACTAGCAAATAAAATATTCCCGATAACCATTTTCTTCTTCGAGCGCCTTTTTAGAAGGAATCTTTACTTTCCAGGCTCGCTCGAGTGGAAGAAAAAGTTACAGACAACTTTTTCTTCACTAAAGGGCACTTTTCAGAGGGAATCTTGACTTTCCACGTCAACAGCTCGCTCCAACGAGTCTCAAAGCGAGTCCAAACAAAATTCAACTTTCCGAACTGTTATATTTCCTTTTAAACTTGCGGCAAAACACCCAACTAGTGTATTTTGGTCTCCCAACAAGCCAAAACTACACTTACCCTCTAGAACTTAAGGGTCTTACATTCTCCCTACCTTTAAAATTTTCATCCTCGAAAATTTCCCTCTTCAACCAAATAGATGAGGTTATGAAGCCTTCATCTCCTCCTCCAGCTCCTAGGTTATCTCTTGCGTTTTGTCCTTCCACAAAACCTTCAGTATACGGAAACTTTTCCCTCTCAACTGCTTAGTTTGCACATCTAACATCCGCACAGGTTTCACATCTAACGATAAGTCTCCCCTGACTTAAACATCATCCACCTCAAGCACATGATCAGGACTTGACATGTGCTTCCTCAACTGAGAAACATGAAACACATTATGCAAGTTCCCCAACTGAGGAGGTAGTATGATCTCATATGCTACCGGTCAATCCTCTTGATGATCCACTTGTGTCATCTGGGAAACTCACAAAAACACATGGTCTCCCACCTTAAACTCAAGAGGTTTCCTCTTCTTGTCCACATAAGACTTTTATCTACTCTACGTTGCACACATCCTATCTTGTATCAGCTTGACCTTCTCGGTCGTCTGTTGCAACAACTAAGGACCAATGAAACTGCTTCTCCGTGTAGAAACCAACAAAGAGGTGTCCTACACCCTATCCCATACAAAGCTTCATACGGTGCCATCCCTATGCTCGCTTGAAAACTGTTGTTGTACGTGAACTTCACTAAAGGCAACAGCCCAATCCATCCTTCCAAATGATCCAACACACTTAGTGGTATAATTTGTGTTTAATCTCCGCTTAGTTGATTAGAGTCGTAGTTGCTTAATCTATGGTTGCGCAGAATTAAATGTGTCCATTGCATTTGCTTAATTCGCTTTTATGAAAATTTTTTTAGTCTTCGCTTAGTTGGCTAATTCGTGTTGGATTAGGGGTGAGAGGAACAACTAATTAGTGTTAATCTGGGATTGTAAGCATTGTAGTTGAACTAGTGACCAATTTATTTTTAATCGTTGTTTAATCTACATGTTGTTAATTTGAATTCACAAATATGTTAAAAAAACCTCCCCACTATGTGTTTGATCCTTTGGTGGAACCAAAATTGGTCCTTGAGAGGCGACTTAGGAGTCACTTCCTAGTATACTGCATTTAATTTGCACATTCAATTTGAGTCGAGTGCGACCTCGACATCAAATTTGGCATCATTGTCGGGGACCAATGTTCTCTCTTAGGTTCTGTTTTGTTTCGTGTGTGTGTGTATTCTGTTCTGATTTTAATTTCTGCGTATGTGTCATGAATGGGTGTTGTGTTCTGTTTGGTGTGTTGTTTGTGTTTTGTTTGGTGTGTTTTAATTTCTACATTTATTGCTTGTGTGTTGAATGTTAAACAAGTCATAATCAGGAGAACTGGAGGTTTTTGGCATTAGTGCGTGAATAATGTCATTAATAGTGTTGTGAGTAGTACCTGATTTTCCTAATTAATTGGCATTTTTCGTTTTGGTAGTTAGAGGTGTTATTTTTCCTTGAAAATTTTTGTGTGCATTTTTTTCAGTTCATATTTTCATAGAAAAATCTCAGAGGCACCTATGGTAGTCCTAGTTTTGAGATACAAAAATATTTGAAACTTGGATTTGTGAAAACTTGAAACTACCATAACTTTTTGATCCTTTTATCAGAATTGATATTATCACATATGCTCTTGGGGTAGAAAAACGAGATCTATCAAACCCAAACTGTCCCACTATTTGGCTCCACTTGGATTTCCAAAAATAGGTTGTTTTATATTTTATTTTTATTTTTGAAGTTTTATTTCCATGTTTTTCCAAACTTTCTTTTAGTGGTTAAAATAGTTGCCCTTTGAATTTTTCTTTGAAATTTTGTGTGCTATCTTTTCATGATTATAGGGTGTTTCTCACAAAGTTTCAGCTCATTTGGGTACCGTTTGAGTATACTTCCATCTTTACCTCTATGCTCGCCTTATGTTGGAATTACATGATTTGTATTGATAGAGTGCATGATTAGGGGCAATCCGGGTCATTTACCACCCTTTTGATACTGAAATAGATAGAACCTTTCATAGATTAGTTAGCCATTCTCCTTCTGTGTCTACCAATTCCTATTTTCTGCAAATTGCTTCTGATTCTGAATTTGTTGATTCTTATACCGAGAACAATATATGACTCAACCTCTACCTCGTGAGAGGACTCTTAGGGAGATTGATGCTCTTGATTTCACTTATGAGAGCTTGTGCGTCTAGTATCTTGATGAGGATGTTTCATATGTTCTCAAAACTGGACTAATTCATTTGATGCCCAAGTTTCATGGTCTTGCAGGTGAATGCACACTTAAGCATCTGAAGGAATTCCATATTGTATGTTCCACAACGAAGCCTCCAGATGTCCTTGAAGATCACATTTTCTTGAAGGCATTCGCAGATTCATTAGAGGGCGTGGCCAAGGACTGATTGTATTACATTGATCCCAAGTCTATCACTAGTTGGGATGATCTTAAGAGATTGTTTTTGGAGAAGTTCTTTCTTGCATCTAGGATCACGACACAAGAAAAGACATTTAGGGAATTAGGCAGCTTGGTGGAGAAAGCTTGTATGAGTATTGGGAGATATTTAACAAATTATGTGCGAGTTTTCCACACCACCAACTTTCTGAGCAACTCCTTCTATAGTACTTTTATGAGGTTCTGAACAGCATGGAAAGGAGTATGATTGACGCTGCTAGTGGTGGAGCTCTTGGAGATATGTCCCCTACTGAGGCCAGACATTTGATTGAAAATATGGCCTCTAACTCCCAGCACTTTAGTGTAAGAAATGACGCCATTGTTATTAGAAGAGTTCATGATGTGGCTGTTAATTCTTCATCTACAGATAGGAAGTTGGAGAGCAAGCTTGATGCTCTTGTGAATTTGGTGACCCAGCTTGCTAGTAATCAAAAATCTACATCTAGTACCATGGATCATTGACAATGAATAAAAAGAATTCTAAGATATCTTTAAGGTACAATGAACTTATGTCTGCATATAAAACCCTCAAATGATCTTGACATAATGCAATATTCTGATAAAGATTGGGAAACTAGTACTAATGATAGAAAAGCAATGACAGGGCAATGTGTGTTTCTTGGAGAAACTCTTGTTGCTTGGTCTTCAAGAAAACAAAAGGTATTGTCATGATCGAGTAATAAATCATAATACAGAGCCTTGGCTGACCATGCAACTGAAGTAGGTTGGATTAGAAATCTGCTAACAAAATAAAACTACCAATGTTCAGAACACCAATTATGTGGTGCGATAACCTAAGTGCCAAGTCAATTGCTTCTAATCTAGTTATTCACACACAGTCGAAGCACATTGAGATAGATGTGCACTACATACATGATCAAGTCTTACAAAAGGAAGTAACGATGGCCTATGTTCCTACCACTGATCAAATTACAGATTATTTGATTAAACATTTCACTCATACAAGAATCAACTTGCTAAGAGACAAACTTGGCACGACCATGTCACTACTAGAGAGAGTTAGACAAATCAAATATTTTGTTCAATATTCTATCATTTATGACTATTGATTTTAGCTATTCACAATAAATTTTTATTTATTTATTATGTAATATTACAGTAATTACTGTATAATCATTCATCAACATCAGTTTATGATAGTATTTTTCTTTATTAACACAATTATAGGTTACTAGTTATTCTACGTTACATTTTGTATTTATTTTTTATACGTTACTTTTGTATTTAAACATAATCAATGTAAATTAGACAATTCAATACTTTTTTGTATCTCAAGTTCAAGTGACATTTAAAAGGTGTTGATGCTTCCTCTCAACAATAACATTATGCTTAGGAGTTTCAACACAAGAAATTTTGTGAATGATTCCTTTCTGGTAAAATAAATTTTTCATAGCAATGTCATTATAAGTATGAATGATTTTAAGAGTAGTATTGAACTGGTTTTCAACAAGATTAATAAATCTAATGCTATGTCTTCTAACAACAGATTTCTTAATTAAAGGAACCAACGAAGTATAACGTTAGAAATCATCAACAAAAATAAGAAAATATTTCAAATTATTCATAGAAACAATGACTCAAGGTCCCCAAGTATCCATATTTAGAAACACTAGGAGTAAAAAGATGTTTGTGTTATTTAGCCTGATGGAAAATCACACATATAAGAGTTGTCAACAGAAATATAAGGATAACTATTTTTCAAAATCTTTAATCTCTTATTTAAGGGATGTCCCATTCTAGAGTGTCAAATTGATATCCCTATGTATCGCGAAATATATAATTGATTAGACGATGCACCCAGTTTCATTTCATTAGGTCAATGTACTAGTAGATGACTCTATTGTTCATGCTTATTAAAGGACCTGTTAGATGTTATAACAAAGGTATGTGATACTAGTTTCCAAGATGTTATAAACTCTCAAATCAACTTGTCTTTTTTACAATAATTTTTTATTTTTCTCTTCTGATTAATAGATGTAATACTATAGGAGCCAAAAAAAAAAAAACAGCATACTATTTTTTCCAATACAAATGCTAGCTCATACAATAAAGACCACTTAAATAGTGTATAATCACGTATGTTATAGTTATTCTATGGTCAGATTTCTCTGAAATTTACCATTAGACATTAGTTTGATCCGGATTCACTCAATTTCTTCCTTTAAGTTAATGCTATATTATATATGTGACTAATGTGCACAACAACAAACTTTTTGGATTCGAATTTAATAACATTAGACCTAACCTTAAGCTTCAGCATGACAATATAAATGACATGAAATAAGAGAATCTCTCATAATTTCACCATAATTTAATGTTAAACAAATGAAAAGACAGCACTTTTTATTCAATAAGACCACAATTCAAATAAAAACAATCATTACATCACAATTGCAAACTCTGAATCATTCAAGGACGATATCAGTGACTTGAAATTTCATCTTCTGCAAACTATGCCATTCCCACTGTTGGCCACACCAGTGCAATCCAGCAAACTGTATTCAGTCACTGAGTTAATTTTCTCTGAAGCTTCTTTTGCACTATCAAACAAACAGACCCCACAATCTGCAGAAACAAGTGATGTGGTTCTGTACTTGTCTTCCCCTCCAACCACTGCCATTGGCACTCCCAACTTTGCTGGATTCTCAAAATCTGGCTGATAAGTCCTTCCAAGAACCCCTTCAACTTTTGAACTCAAACCATGGAATTTGAACTGCACTTCTAAGTGAGCAAAGCAATCATCCTCAGGAATTTCGTAGTTGTGGATTCTACTATCTTCCTTAGTGACAGGCACAACATTCACTAATATCTCAGCAACTTCTGGGAGAGTAATGGTAACACTGTTCTTGCTTGATGTTCTCTCTATTCTAACTTGATTTTGTGGGCACTGCCATGCGGAGAGGTAACCATCAGGGATGGCAAGTTCTTTGCCATTGTGAGAAAACTTCAAGTGGTCAACTTCATCGTTCCATGATGCTGCTGGGGTGGCCTCAATGGTGAACTTGTGCGAATCAAAGAGAACTCCCAATGCTTGGATCCAAGTGTAGTCCCTTGTTCTACTTGCTGGCCTTAGGCCAATGAAACGTGCATTGATTTGAAGGTTCACATCGGATACTAATGCGAATTGCTCGTTTCTCCTTCCATGGAAGTAGAAAACAATTCCATCTGCTCCAACAAAACGAGGGTCCTGACATGCAGATCCACGACCATTGCAATTTGGTTTGCGAGCTATTCTCATCAAACATATATACAACGAAAACCCTTTTAGCTTCCACGAAATAGTAAATCTTTGAAATTAATCATTTTTACAGGAGGTGAAAAATTGTAATTGTACCACTTTTTATCACGAAATCTCCAATACAAGTTGACTAATAAGTCCAACAGCATTAGTTGAATTATGGTATAATATAGTTTTAACCTTCAAATTTAATTAACTAAATATTAGAAGTGAGTTTTAGGCTTAACTCAACCCTACAAAATCGGTTTGTAAGGTGAGGTTTGCACCTCACTTATATATCATAATTTGGACTTCTAACACTAAATGAAAATATGAAACCAAATTACTAATTAATTCTTATATTATTTTAGAATAATAGTACCACGACGCACTTTTACATTCATTTGATGCAGTATATAAAGATAAAATCATCATAAAAATATATTTTTTCTTTTTTTGAAAAAAAATAAAAGTAAAAAGTAAGAAAGGATACTGTGAAATGAAATCAATGTAAAAAATTGTAGATATGTGAAAGAATCATTACTCATTATCTTATTATAATCGAATTCTAAGTGAATGATCTTACTTTTGCATTGAGTTTTGCAAACGGGGGAATCACAGTCAAGATAGCAGACTTTGGCCTTTGAATCGGATGGAAATTTATAAGGGCATTCATTCGGGCATGGCACTTTCTTTCCAAAGCATCGACTCTTGCGGGAGATGCAGGTCTGGCTGTCTTTTCCTACAATAATTTGCATTTCACAGAATGCAAACAAGAGAAAGAGATAGATCAAACTATTTCTACTTGAGATACTCATGGCTTTCCTCTTATACACAAGGAAATACCAATTTCATGTGAAGAATACTCCGTTTGGTCTATCAGTCACTATTTATAGAAAAACTCATCAGCAAGTGGTCATTTTTCTATAATGTTCTTGCTTTCTTAAAGTTTCATCAAACGAATAATGATTCACAGAATGTGTACAGCAAGAACTTCCTGAACTTTGGCTAGTTTCTATATTTTTTGTTATCTTGTTAATGCATTTATATTCACATGATTATGAATATGGCAAGCGATGGTTGACCAATGTGGCTTTCACTGAAGGCAAAGTGTAATAAGAGAGAGGGGTGGTTGATCCCCCGTTAAGTTTGGTCTAGCCATGAGAAATGGAGGGAATATTATCACATTGGAAAATTATTTCACTAATTAATGCTGTTGAACATGATAAGTTCTATATATGGGTGTGTTTCTTTTGCTTTTCATGTTTTGGGATCTACCTATGTAAAAAGAAAAAAATAATACTTTCAACACATTTTTACATTTTTTTCACAAGAATCAAATCTCCAATCACTTGTTTAAATACTATAACTATCATTCTTTATGAATATTATTAACAAATATTTTATTAGAACTAAAAAAATATTACATTTTTTTTGTTGGATAAAATTTTGGAAAGAGTAGCAATATCTTGACATGTCAATGACATGTTAATGTTGACATGTTAATGTTGTCATACAAATATTGACATGTCAATGTTGTCATATAAATATATTGACATGTCAATGTTATCATGCGAATATTGACATGTCAATGTATCAAATACACTCATTTGACATGTATATGATGTTATTAAATTTAAAACTATGTATTGTGATGGTCTAAAAATTCAATAAAGATTAACTTTACACCGTATTAAATGAATGTTAAAAACTAAAAGTGTGTCAAAAGTATTATTATTATTTTGGAAAGGTACAAAAATGAAGAGAGAATACCAAAATTTGCTATGACTTCCTTAGCTTTGAATTTCTCCACGTAACTATGTTACGTTAACCCTTATAAAAAAACACCTTTTATATTTTGAACTTGTGTTGCTCATATTATATAAGATTGATTGATAAAGGTATTACTCAACCATTTTCAGTTAAAAATTAGGAATGTTTTTGCTGCAGCAACTTAGCTGTTATTTTAAATTTTTTATAAGGATAATTTTATGAGTTTAAAAATAAATACTAATAATATTTGAATAAAATTAGATTAATCTGGACTTATTAACACGTTATATTAACATTATAATTAAAAAGTAGAAAATTTAAAAAGGGTATTAACATTTTAATATATTTTTTGATAATGTTTTAATTAAAATGTGTGTAGAAAAAGATGGGTTGAATAGAATTTTAAAAGCTCTTTGAAAATATTTGGTGGAAAATATCTATATGATATTTTATAGGGGCGTCTCAATAGTTTAGAAAATACTAAAAATATTTGTAAATGTTCATAAAACTTTCATATATGCATATACATTAACAATAGTAATGAACATCTATTTTATTTTACATTAGTTTATCTTAATTTAAGTTACATCAAATTCTTTTTATCAATCATAAAAAGTTTTATTAATTAATCGTTGAATAAGTATTTTTCTTCTTTTATTACTACTAATTTATTAAGGTCACTCATGTAATACTCTTCACAATACAACAAAAGTTGTTTGAAATGTTTATAATGAAATTCTCACAAGAAGAAGAATACAGAACATTGACACTCATTGTTCTAGTGAAGGATTACAAATAAAGGTTTCTCTCTAAAGACATTTAGAAAATGATCTTATGATCTCACTTTGTAGCCTTAGGCTTTTATGCATGGGATGATTTCTTTTTACAAATAGAGTTAAGGACCTTTGGAGATTGTATACTTTGTCTACTTCACTTATATTTCTTATTTAGTCTTCATAAACTTGAGAGTTTCTCATGTATTATATTCATTTTGGCGTTTTGTTTCATTTCTTTTAATATTTTTCTTCGCCTAGCATTTCTCTTGTATTTGTTTGATTCTTGTACACTTTTATATGAAGCCTACCTTAATTGTCTAGTTCTTAAATAATTTAACGGTATATCTTCTAAGTTTGTCTTTATCTTATGTTTATAGAGATTTGTACACTTTTTGCTTCACACTAAGAAGATGGATTAGATTAAACACAACATTATATTATTCTTATTATTAGAAAATGAACTTTAAATTCAACTCAACCTTACAAAAATTAGTTTAATGTTTATATCTTATAATAACAATAAACTAATTATTTTTACATGATCACCAAATTCTATATGGGAGACAATATCAAGAAAGAATCATATATTTTATTGTTTGCGAAATATGGATCATGTATTAAAATACTAATAGGTCGTGAACAAGATATACTTGAACTAATACAAAAGAATTGTCCTAAGTTATGGCATAATCATCTGGTATTTATGAAGAAAGATTGGTGGTGGAGGGAAAGTGACTCTATTAAAAACAAATTAAAATATGAAAAAATAGGGTTGAATTATTTACAAACAATAATTTTGACTTGGTAGACAATCTATCAAAAATATTCAATTATTGGTTCATAAATATCTCTTTCTTTTGTTAGTGCAATTTAATAATATGCAATGAACAAAGATAAGGGAAAGAAATTTACTTTGAGGATATTATATTAGTTTATGGTACTACGGACTATGTTTAGTTCTCAATCAACTGATTAATACTATGTAGACTATTCTTGCAAGTTACAAACTGAGTATTATTTGAAAATTGTCTACTTTTTACTAAAACCTAAGTATATTTGAATAAACATCCACTCTTAGTTAAAAGCCTAAAGTATAATTTACAATGCAACCACTCCTAGCTAAAATCTAAATAGTGTTTGGATCTTAGCCACTTCTAGCTAACCCATTGAGTATTATTTGGATTTCAACCACTTTTGACTAATACAAATTATTCTTTGAACACCATGATATTCAATGTTATTCTTGAAATAAAAAATTCTAAGTTTTCTATCAAATTTATAATATAGAGCACATACTAAGGTCAATTCCCATGTACATTATATTCAATCTTCAATATTATTCATGTAGAAGTTAAAGTTAGGAGTTCAAGGATTAAAAAACGTTGAACAAAAGTTAAAAACGTAAACAAATTACAAAAATGAAAATCCACAATGTCAATTCACATGTTCAAGAATAAAAAAAATTATCTTATCTTAGCTTTTTAAAGATTTATATCCAAGTTTGAACTATTAACTGACTCAATTAGTAAGGTGAGTAAGTTCTATGAATCAAATCAAAATATCTCTTAAAGAAAAAGGTATTTAATTACCAAATCAAGATTGACTCAATTCCTATGTAATTTGCAACACTTCAATTCTGAGATGTGATGGGTTATTAAAAATCGGTAAAATTCAAAATTTATCATAGTGCGAAAACGTACATAAAGAAAACTTTATTCAATTATATTATTTCGAGTAATAAAATAACGAAGGAAATACTTCAATTATAGTGTCTTAACTTGTAAAACAAAATAACTTTAAATTAATACCATAATTATTCCTCATCCTCTCTCGAGTGAATAATGCCTCTAGAATATCTGTAACATTCTCTGCTCGTGTATAACGCATTATATGATCATCATCGATAATTTCATTCACAAACACACAAACATAAACATGTATAAGAGTAAGCTACCAATAAAATAATCATAACAACAAGATACATACATAGTTATTATATCAACCATAATCAAACACACAAGATACATACCTTCTTATTATACCAACCATAATCAAACACAAGATAAGATACATACCTTCTGATTATATCAACCATAATCAAACACCTAATACATAGTAGTAATAATAACAAGATTCCTAACCCTCTAATGAAAATAATTCAATCATACTGAATTACTCGATCCCCGATTCTTGAACTTAGATCATTCATCCTTGATCTCTAACCCTTGATGTCATCACTAACATCTCACACACAGACCGTTGGTCTATCCACTCAATAGCACCCATGTTAACTACTTATTATAACCATTATAATAATATCACTATCAACCTAACATAACCTGGAGCATCTCAAGTACCATGATCATCATAATAAATACACCACCATCATGACTATCACAGTCATGAACAACACCATAAGCATCACCATATCATAATACCATAGTGGAAAGTTTCCATCTCACTCATGTACCCCACCTCATTGATTGTAGTTGCTCCCACAGCCCACTTGTAGCCTCCCCTACAAATTCATCTCCTTCCAATGCACATAAGGCAAAAGGAAGCAGTTATCCACAAATAGAACCAGGATTTACAAGGTACAACAAGTAGACTTATCCTCCACTCTCATGCTCATCAATCACATACTCAAGTACATCCCAACACTCACTCGTGCTCCACTTTCAACCACAAATTAAACTGACCCTAAACATAACCATTAGCCTCAATCCCTGATTATCATCATGTTTCAGCCAACTCAGGCTTGGTTCACGTTCATTCTTCATCAAATTCACCATTTTTCACCAAAATGCATTGTGATAATCAATTATCACTTAAGATAATTGATTATCTCAGTGAAATTTACCCAGAAACATCACGCAAGAAGGGATAATCGATTATCATCCCAGACAATCGATTATTCCTGAAATCACACTCAAAACAAACACGCAGATAATCGATTCAAGCATTCAAACATATATACATCAACCCTAGATCACATGGAAACATAGTTAACACATTATACATGCATTCAAGCATCACATACCCATGTAAACATACTCAAACACATATGGTACATCACTTGAATAATCCAGATCCAATCATTGACATGTTATACCCCCAATAATAGGGTGCAAAAGAGTCTTTGATAAAAACACCAAATAAGGTTTTCAATTAGCCAAACTAATTAAGCATAATGTTTATAAATGAGAACCAAGAAGATGAAAATTCTCCAAAACATAGTTGATGATGCGAGGTTGTTTTCTCCCAAACTAAGCATACGTCTGGAACCCACTTTTCAAAATTCAACTCGATCCAACTGTGAACGATTTCACAACGACGAAAATATAAGGACTTTATTGACGATATCCATTGTCCATGTTTTCTCGGTTTCTGACCTTGTAATTTTAAATATTTGTCCTGCCAAAAAAACCTTAGAATCATCTCCTCCCAATCAAAAGTAACCTTCCTAAATCTTCACAACCAAGAAACTCCTAAAATCATGTTTATGTCTCCCAACTCCAACACATGGCTCCATCGTAGTAGAGAATTCTCCTAGTTGAATATTTAACTTCTCACATTTCCCGTAGTAGACACCTTGTGCCCATCTCCTAGACACATCCCAATCAGTTTTCTTTTGTCCACTTTTAGCTCCAAAGCAGCCACTACATGAGGAGAGATGAAACTTTGATTGGCCCCACTATCAATCAACACTCACAGGGTTACTCCATTGAGACGACCCTCTATACACAAAGTTGTTGAAGGGCAATTTCGACCACCCCACAACACTTCAACCTCTGCGAATAGCCCCATAGAACCACACTCCAAGGCACGATCATCTTCCTCTTCTCGCATCTCACTTGCAATAACCTCCCCCGTTTCATTTATTGTTTCGCCATCATCTAACACCACCATTTGCAGTTATCACTCTTTGCATCAATGCAAAAGGTGGTATTTTTAACCGCATCTAAAACAAAGCCCATGAGGTTTCTTGTTCATCAATTTAGAGTAAGGCAAATGCTTTGTGCCACAATTCCGGTTAGCAGTCGGAAAATGATCACCGAAAACTCGACTACTTTATTATGTCATAGAGCATGACTCGTGAGGGCTCGAACTCCCTACCGATAAGGGTTTAAATTGTATGCCCTGTGTTGGGCCTAATCCAACTCCCAACCCCATACTCCTCCACGTTGCAATCCCTCTCTTGCAATTCTGCTTCCACATCTCGAGCCAAGCACATGGCTTGGAGACGATTTAGAGGGTTGAAGGTGCGAACCCTTTGTCGAATCTTCGATCTCAATCCTCCAGTAATAGCCTAGATATTGCTCCTCTAGTAAGAGCAATACTTGAGACGAGATGTACTCAAACTCTACCAGATACTCATCTACGTTACTCGTCGACGACAAATCTTCCTTAAAAGGATTATCGCTAGTACAATCACCATAATGATCGATCAACTCCCTTTTTAACTTGGTCCATGACAACCCCACTTCTACTTCTTGTAGAAGATTGAACCAGTGAATGGTTGCACATTCCATACTCAATTTGGTTATTCGGACCTTCACCTCATCCGTGAAGCCTTACACTTCAAAATATGTCTTTGTGCTTGTAATCTATCCCATAGGGTCAATGTTATCAAATGATGGCAATTCCACCTTCTTTGCTACCATCCTATACTCCTCCCCTGAATCCATATTTGAAAATGAAGATTCTCGACGACCTCACACTTACTCTTTACGAAACTTAATAAACTTTTCCAACATTAATTAGTGAAATTCCCCTAACGTAACGTCTCTCGTACTGACACTTTCATCGCTAATAATCTCTCTTTCAATGTTTCAACTTGATCGGACATTTTGGGTGGCATGGACAACAATGCACTCTTCTCGGGATTGACAAGTCAGACCAGTGATAAAAACCAAAAAATAACTTAATATCCAAGTTTGTATTATTTAGAATATTATGCAATAAAATGTTAATAAGCTGATAGCTCTACAACAAGGCAACCTCAAAGCACTAAATTCCTCCAGAGAATTACTCTCCTCCTAACTGACTCACAACTTCCTATTTCAAAAAATAAATAAATAAATTGCATTTTCACCCAAGAAATTTTCCTTTTGAAGCAAAATGAATTATATCAAATACAGTAGGACACTACAGTGAAAGAAGAGAATTCCACGTCAATTGACGAAATCAACTACTCTCCCTCAAAGCTAAACACATGGCATGTGATGCGCCAATTGCAACTGATAAAACTTTGTGAGGTCCTAATCCGTCGTCGTCCATTAAGAAGTTGACTTCAATCGGGCATGGATTAATGGGTGGTAGCCCAGGAACTCCTAATTGAGAATCAGTAGCATTTCCCCACATGTACAACTTTCCATTCTCTGTTCAGAGCAAAAAATAGTAAGCTTAGTTCGTGTTACGATGAATTGAAATTTTGTTTAGCGAGAACTTATCATGACAAGGAAAATGAGAAATTTCAAAGTTCAATTTTTGCCAAACAACCTACAACTTTGACAATTGATTTGTAAATTGTTTGAGAGATCAGCTCTAAGCATTTTCATTATTTACATCACTACATAATTTAATCGCAATATCTCATTAGATGGACAATTTACAGCAAACGTCCATAATTTTCCGATCTCAATATACACAAGCAACCATACGAGAATATAAAAGGAAGTAAGAGAATTAAAATACAGAACACTGAGTTTAGGTGCATATTATCATTTGCGTCAAATAGACTTGTTAAGAATATATTTAATTGGATCATGGAATTCACAAATAAATTTAATCCGCAATATATAGTCAGATTACATCGGTTTATGAGCCAGCTCTATGTATGTCTATATATGCAGAGAGAGAAACAAGGGAGTGGGGATCAAGTTACTCTAAATCATCCTCCCCTACTATTTTCTTTCAATCTAACTGTCTGTCTGAAGAGTCATTCATTGAAGTTCTGAAAATGAAGGGTGAGCATGAGGAATAAGTATCTTAGTTACTTGATCCCTCCTCTCATATATATACATATAATTTGCCAAAATTAAGCATCACAAAGGTAATAAAATGGTTAATATTGTAGTATATTTTGAAAAGTATATTTTATTAGTGCCAAATTGTGCATATATGAGAAGGGTGAGAGGGAACTTCAATCTAGATTAAGCTTTTGAAAAAATATGACAATTGAAAATTATTGAATGATGTAATGATCTTTTTCCATATATCTATTTCATGGCTACCACCAGTGATTTTGTTATTGATTCATTGAACTTGGTTCATGAATCAAATGAGCTAAACAAGAGTTAAAAATTGAGTTTGTTAACTAAATGAGTTAGTCCTGGGTTAGAAATTGGATTCATATGTGAAGAATTCGAACCATTTGTATTGAATCGTGAGGATCACAAGCACAAATATTACTAAAGCCATGAAATAGATCTAGGGTTCAAACCCTATACTCTATATACCATGTGTTAGATATATTGTGTTTTATGTTAATTAGAAAACATAGACTTTTGCTATTGTTTGATATTAGTAGATATTGTTGATATTGTTTTTAACAATATTTTCTATTTACCATATTTATGCTTTGTTGCCATATATTCTTATATCATTCTTCGTTACAAATATATTACCTTATGTGTGTTTTACACACAAGGGTGATTAATCATATACCTAACTTTATTATATTCAATATGGTATCAGAACCATTACTAGAGTCTATCATAGTGAGATTAGTTGTTTGTTGGACATATTGTTCCACCTATTATCAGACCGCCCATTAACGTCTAGTCCCACACACGACATGTATATACCATGACATAAAGGGAGTATGTTGAAAGTTCCACATCGACTAGAAATAAGGCCAATTTAGAGTATATAAGTGAGTATAAATCTCACCTTACAAACTGATTTTTTGGAGTTGATTAAGACTTAAAATGCTTTTGATGGTTAAAAATGTTTTCCTCAATGGAGATTTATAAGAAGAAATATTTATGGAATAACCATCTGGATTTGTTGTTCAGAGGGAGTCTTTCAAATTTGTATGTCATCTTTTGTAAATCTTTATATGGCATGAAACAGTCTCCTAGGGCTTGGTTTGGCAAATTTAACGTGATTAAAGAATTTGGTATGACTCGAAATGAGGCAGATCATCCATTCTTTTACCGTCACTCAAGTGTTGGATGTATCTATTTGATAGTATATGTTGATGACATTGTTCTTACAAGAAATGTCCACCATGACATCTCCCAGATGAAACAACACCTTTGCCACAATTTTCAAACCAAAGATCTTGGCAAGCTCAGATGCTTCTTGGGTATTGAGGTAGCACAACACAACGATGGTATTCTTATATCTCAAAGGAAGTATGCATTGGATATTTTGGAAGAACTAGGTTGATGAATTCAAAACTTGTTGACACATCCATGGATCCTAATACCAAACTCCTACCAAATCAAGGAGATCCAATTTCAGATCCTGTGCAGTATAGAAGATTGGTTGGGAAATTAAATCAACTTATAGTTACTCGTCTTAACATTTCCATTGCAATCAATGTGGTGAATCAATTTTTTAATTCCCCATGTGAAGATCATTCGAGAAAAGATTGTATCTGGAGACATCAAGATTAAGTTTGTCATCGACTACCATATTGTCACCAGAACAATTCTACATCTAGAGAAAAGATTGTATTTAGAGAGATAATCAATCCCTTACGTTATTTTTCTCATATTTTCAACATTAAGTTGGTATCAAAGTGGGTCAATCCTGCTAGGCCAATTTTGGGGTTGTCCATTTCTATCCACCACTATCTTTGTTGTTTCCATCGTCAATCATTCACCATTGGTCACCGTCCACTGCCAACCTTCTTTAGCTAGCCACCGTCATTTGTCATCAACCACCATACTGTCACTAGAACAACTATATGTCTTCTCCATACACTCACCAAACCTCCTTGTCCTTGTTTCAACCCTATTTTTTCAGTTTCAACTTTGGTTGAGAGGCTCCTGTCTCAAGCTCTTCCTTCAGCATTGTTTGTTGTCTTTTATAGTTGCTACTAATTATGGAGTGTAGATTGTAGTTGTAAATATGATTGCTAGTGAATTCTTCATTCAATGTTTTCTTTTTCCTCAGTGTTGCTTTTGTAAGAAAAGTGACAACACTCAAAATAATTTGACAGAAGATAGAGAAGTTGTTTTATGCAGTTTCTAGTATCTTTTCTGATGGCTATTGGTAGATTAAGGTCAACTTGGAGACCGTTCGAACATAAGGATGAAAGAACAACCAGAAATTCCTATGATCCTTTCTTTAATGTCCATAAATACAAGTCATCCCATGTAGAAAAGACTAGTTTCCTGCACGTGATGAAATGTAAATGGAATATGCAGTATCTAGTACCTTTTTTGATGGTTGTTGGTAGATCAAGGTCAATTTGGAGACCGTTCGGACACAAGGACGGAAGAACAAACACAAATTCCTGTGATCCTTTCTTTGATGTCCATAAATAGAAGTCATCCCATGTAGAAAAGACTAGTTTCCTGCCTGTGATGAAATGTGAATGGAATATGCAATTTCTAGTACCTTTTCATATGGCTATTGGTAGATCAAGGTCAATTTGGAGACCGTTCAGACATAAGGACGAAAGAACAAACACAAATTCCTATGATCCTTTCTTTGATGTCCATAAATAGAAGTCATCCCATGTAGAAAAGACTAGTTTCCTACACGTGATGAAATGTGAATGGAATATGCAGTTTCTAGTACCTTTTCTGATGGCTATTGGTAGATCAGGGTCAATTCGGAGACCATTAGAACATATGGACAAAAGAACAAACACAAATTCCTAAGATCCTTTCTTTGATGTGCATAAATAGAAGTCATCCCATGTAGAAAAGACTAGTTTCCTACACGTGATAAATGTGAATGGTATACATTGCATGCAAAAGACTGAAGAAGCTTCTAACTGCAAAAATAGAAAATTGTGCACTAGACAACTACGAGAGATTAATGTTGTTTGTAAAATATTCATTGAGTGAAGTTATTCTATAAAAAAAAAAATAGGTGTTAGTGGCTTATATGTCTACTAAAGAGCTTTGAGAGAGGGAAATTTATATGTAAATCCTTCACCATGTGAAATTACTCTCTTTTACAAGGAGTGTTAAAATAATTTATTTCCTCTCTAAGAGTTTCCTTGTGACCTTAAACATCTTCTATATTTGCAAGTAGCATTGTGTACTTAAAAAGCGAAGAGTGGCTTGGTGCCCTCATGTTTTATCTCAAGAAGAGACAAGGATATGGTCTAACTTTGTATACTGGTTTGAATGTTAGGGGTTAATGGGTATAAATAGCAATGAAAATAAACTGCAGTAGCAGATTTTGAAAACTCGTTGTGAGGAGAGTGATGAGACTTTCCATTTCTAATTTATCAATAAAGAATAATTGTTCTCTTTTTCTCACTATTCACTCTCGGTCTCTACCTCTTAGTATTGTCATGAGAATTGCTTTAATTCTTTTTACCAGCAGGATCATCAGAAGGATATGTCAGATGAGGTCAGTATTACCCGTCAAAGCTGCTGATGAGGAACCCCCACATGTAATATATACAATATCCTCTTGAGATAAAGCCTCAACTACAGCTGGTATCTTCTGATTCTGGACAGATCCATGGCCCAACTGACCTTGTCCACCATGGCCCCATGAGAGCACTTTCCCGTCATCTAAGAAAAATTAAGAATATAGATATAATTATTTAATCCATGAGAATGGAAATGAACAAAATAAACTTGGTGACGTATCAGCATACCAGTTAATGCTAGGGAGTGATATCCACCACTTGCTATTTGAATAATTTTAACATTTTCAAGGCTGGGTATGGGCCTCGGCTTCCAACCACCAGTCTTATCACCTCTCCCAAGTTCATAGTTAGAATTAGCTGACAAAATCCCAACCTTATCAATTTTCCAAAACTAAAAGCAATGGATAAAGGAAGTTTGCCAGACGTCTGAAAATCCTGAGAAAAATCATATGAATGAGACAATTACCTCCCCAGTTCCATAATTGCCCATCCTCCGTCAATGCCATTGTGAAAAATCCCCCACAAGAAACAGCAGCAACAGGGTAAGGTAATTCTTTTAACCTGGAAGGGATACTAAGTCCTCCAGCATGATCTGGGCCCCGACCAGGACCAAGGCCCAATCGACCATCCCCTTCATCTCGACCCCAGATATAAAGCTCTCCTATGTCCAATACAAACCCAACATCAGTCTGAAAGGGTACATGCCATTTCATTTTATATGCAGTTCATGTTACTGGACATTCCTAAGAAAAAGCTCATATTGGTGCAAGAAAGTTTAACACTAGGAGGAATGGATGTATAGCCTTGAGATGATAAAAAGGATGAGTGCAATAAGAAAAGGCTGAACATCGAAATAGAAATCTCTATCTTCCAGCAACCAAGCATTGCCTTTTAAAAGTCTTAAAATCTTTCAATCAGATTTGACATTTATAATATAAGTGCACCTTTATTGAATCACTTCATAAGAAAACAAGTGTACAGGAAGCCTGTCATATTAGGAAAATTTTCTATGCTTTATATTTTTCAGTAGCCTGCTTTTGTATTCCAAAATAAACAGAAAGACATAATATAACAAAGAGCCGAATCCATCTAAAAAACAATATTGTGCAGAAATAAAAATGGGCCACAATGCACACTCTGTTACCTTGTACTTTTGTATTTCAGAAATAGCTGAATAATAGTTGTAAATAGCTAGAATTCTTCTTGAATATGAAGAGCTATATAGTGATTATGCTCTTGTACAATTTTCTGTTTTCCTTTTCCATTCTTATCCACATGATATAGCAGTATATATGATGTACATTTCTGTCATCAATCAACAAGGGAATTTTATTCCAATACCTTGTTTTTTTTTATTTTGCTCTTTCCCTTTTACAAGGGTAAGAAAACACTTGTTACAATTTGAAATAAGAAAATTGCAACTGATGTGATAAGCCAGATTTTAAATTCAGTAATTATTTTTCCTTACCATTCATCAATCCAAATTTGTTTCAACCATTGCAGAAATAAAGTTCCACCCATCATACAAACCTGATTCTGTGATTGCTGCAGTATGTGTTCCACTGGTGGCAATGTGTTTTATAGTTCCCTCCCAGGAGCCTTTTACCAACCTCGGAAATAACTCTCGGTGATATACTGAGTGTCCAAGTGCACCAAAACCACCATAACCCCTGAAAACTTTATTTTCATCCACAAAAATTAATTTTATGTAGAGGAAGGAAAGCATGACCTATAAAATTTAGGAACATTTTAACTCCTCAAATTACAAAAGTATTCCCAGCCTCAACAAAGTGTTAAGCTCGCATGGTAGAGTAAATTTATGTTGAAGTTAAGCCACGAATAATTTCTTGGGAGATATCTTGATCACAAAAAAACAGTAATCAGTCATGTTTGTTTCTAGTAGTTTCTGCTTTGATTGTCTATTATATGGTTGATTTTTCTCTCCTCTCAAATTGGCATCCCTTACCTCATTCCCTGAAAAGAAAGAAAGAAACTTCATGCACACAATGTAATAAGTCTTAGTTGATAACACCAACAACTACCTTTCAATCAGTTTAACCAATCAAATTTGGCTTCTCTGGAACATTAGACTTCCAACAAAATCTAGAGTTCACATTAATCATCAAGTGCCTGATATAAGAAAACAACCCTTCATCGAAGCAGAAATTCCACGAAATTAAGGGTGTTTCTGATATCTATTTCTAAAAATGCTTTTAGTTTAATTAATCAATTTACACTTCACATAGTTCATATAAACAAAGAACGTCTTATATGCCTGACTTTAGAAAACAACAAAGAGAATCCAAAGTGACCAACTAGAGGTTGAAAAAGTTGAAGGGATTCTGACCAGGTGAAGACCTCGCCGGCTGATGTAAGAGCAACGGAGTGCAAGCCCCCGAGGGCAACAGAGCGAAGGTTATCGAGGTGAGGGTTCAGGGTGGGCACGAACAACGAATGCTCGTGGCCGAAGCCCAATCTTCCACCATCACCTTTTCCCCAAATCCAGAGAGCCCCACCAGCGACGAGCGAAGAGTGGAAAAGTCCACACGAGATGCCCACTTCAGGGGTTCGACACTTCTCTGCGTGGGGGAGGCGGCCGGGGGTTTGGGCGAGAGAGAAGGAGGATTTGGGGACGGCTAGGTTGGCCACCGGAGAAGGATACAGGCGGGTCTCCTCCACGCCACCCCCGAGTTGGCCGGAGGCGCCTCTGCCCCACGAGAGGACCTGCAGGATGGCGGTGTTGTCGGCTATTGTGTCGGCGGTGTTGCCGGCTATTGTGTCGGCGGTGTAGAGGAGTGGGGGCTTCGGGGTGGTGGAAAAGTGGTGCAAGCCACTAGTAAGAGTGGCTATGTTGTGGTGGTGGCGGACGCGAATAATTGGCTTCATGTGTTTGGGTTAGGTTATGCTTTGTCTTTGTTGATACAGTTTGGTTTGCCTAGTACAATACTAATCCTAAGGTTGCCCAACAATGATGATGGCAGGTTTGATTTGGGTGCACATTCCTAAGGTTGCCTTTGTTCTTTGTTTGAAAGGGTAGAGGGAAGAGAGTTTACAACGAAATGAAAAAGGGAATCATATTAAACTTAAGAAAATAATATTTTAAGACCATTTTTTGACATCATCTTGACACTGCACACGTGTTAAAATGTGATTGGACGATTTCAAATTAAAAAAGTTGAGGCAGGAGTATATTTAGAAGAGAAAAACCAAAGTTTGTTTTTTTAATTTGAAATCGTCCAACCACATTTTGACACGTATGCAGTGTCGAAATGGTGTCAAAAAATGGTGTTAAAATATCATTTTCCTTAAATTTAGGAAAACGTTTCTTTGTTGACAACAATTTGACAACGACACGTGTCGCATTGTCATTGGTTGTTTTTATTAAATTTTATTTAAAGATTTATCTTGTCTTTAAAGGGTATTTTTGGAATAATCTTCAGAAACCTTTTGGCGCTTTTTAATTTCTGAAACCCTGACCCTACGAAACTCTCTCTCCCTCTCTTCGAAACTCTCTCTCTCCCTTTACCGAGAGATCCTTCAAAACTCTTTTTTCGCCATTGAAGTTCCTTTCTTCGAAACTCTCTCCACCATTGAAGTGGTTCTCCATTCACCGTTGTTCGTTCGTCGCTTGGGTCCACCATTCATTGTCTCTCTCTACATCATTGAAGTGCTTTTTGTGCTCCATTTCTCCAAAGCTCTCGTTTTTCCGCCGGCGTCGTTGTTCCTTTGTCGCTTGGATGCATTGTTCCTTCCTCTTTAGTTAGCAAGTGGTTTTGTTGGCGTCAGTTCTGGAAAGGAATTGTTTTTCCGTAGTCTACTGTGGTTTTGTTAATGTATTCGCACACTCCTATGGTTTCTTGGTTTGATTGTGGTTTTTTCATTTGGAAGCACTGTGTATCGCGCATTGGATGTGTTTACCCATTTCCCTATATTTTTGTGGTTTGACCGTGGTTTAGAAAGCAGTTTTTCTCCCAAGGTTTTGTGGAAAACGCCTGCTGAGAGGTGCTTGTTGTGACTTGATGGTTTTCGGTCATCTGAACTCCTCAAGGTGAGGTTATGTTGATTCTTTTCTTTTCAGTTATCATGGTTGCAAGAGAAACATTGGAAATAGTGTATATAATATATGGTGTTATAAATTAGAATAAATAGGTAATATGTCCGA
Source organism: Vigna radiata var. radiata (assembly GCF_000741045.1). Taxonomy (NCBI): domain Eukaryota; kingdom Viridiplantae; phylum Streptophyta; class Magnoliopsida; order Fabales; family Fabaceae; genus Vigna; species Vigna radiata. The sequence goes on along the minus strand of NC_028352.1, from coordinate 21,055,823 downwards.
ATTAGTATCATTTTGCGTGGTCTGAATATATTGGCACATTAATGTAAATGGCATGACTCTTTTCTGATGTTCTGAATATTAGTCTGAATAAATAGGTAGGTTGGATCAGTTGAGGTTTTGAGTGGTAACTAATAAGGATTTTATGTAGTCTTTTTGCAATATGGAATTATATGGATATTTTTAAATTGCTTCACTTTAAGATTTTTTTTTTATGTTTCTCTTAGACATGTTAAGTGGTAAATTAAGTTGAAGTACATTGAAAAATAATAGAAAGTGGTACAGAGTTGCTTATATTTAAAAAAAAATATAGTTTAGAAAGTAAGTTTGAAATATGACTTAATATAGAATACGTATAACAGGAATGATCTTGGTAATGTACATATAAATCAATTATTAACTTATCTTATTAGTTTATAATTAATTTGATGAATTACAAAAATAGTTGATATGTATATATCAAAGTTGTTTATTTTAGAAATTTTAAATTGTTAAGTATAAATTAGCTTATGGATGATAACTTATTTAATTCTTTTTATTATCTCTCATAGTTTTTATTATCTCTCATATTTTAAAGTTGTTTATTTTCATTTTCTTTTCTAGTTTAATATTGGGGTTGTAATAATATGAATCTCTTTATTTCCATGTGGTTACTAAGTGGTTCAAATTCTAGTATAATCTACTTTTTCAAATTGAAAAATGCAAGCAACACTTTCTTCAACTCTTCTTTAGGAAAGAGTATACTTTTAATCTGATAATTTTTGTTAATCTAGCATATTTTGTAGTGCTAGTTACTTTTGTATATGGAGGTTTCAATGAAATTGAATTAAGTTTTCTAGTTATGAAGTTTCATTGTGGTATACTTTTGTCTTGTTTTTGCTTCTCTAGGTTTAGTGTGATAAGTAACATAAATTTTTATACTTTTGTCTCGTTTTTGCTTTATAGCTTTAGTGTGATAAGTAACATACATTTTTATTCTCATTTAAGGAAGAATGGATTTATTTTGAAAGAGGATTCAAATGCAAAACTTCGATGCCATTTTAAATTAAAGTTTGTTCCCTTCAGTAAGAACATTATGTTTGGAATTAAACGCAGGTGAAAGCAATGGAAGCAAAGGAGCTTATGGACACTGACTTGGAGTGGGCATACTATTGGAATCATGTTGGATTCAAATTAAAGAAAATTTGAAAACAAGTGGCACTGGAAGAATAGTAGTTGAAGAAATGAAGTTGTGTTAAACTTTTATTTTGAATTTTGTTTAAGTCATCAACCTTAGTTTATATGTTTTCAATTAGTCGAGTTGTTTTCGACTATGTTAGATGTTGTAGTAAATCTTAAAATATTAATTAAATATTATATATTCTTTTATATTTACAATGTAATTGTAAATTAATTTAATTTATTTTAATTCATTAATAAAATTAATTTTGATTAGGTTAAAACCACTTAGGCGTCCCTATTTTCGTTCGGTCTTTCCACTCTGGTCCCTTTCTTTTAAATTTTTCCAATTGAGTCCTCAAAACTACTAATTTGAAACAATTCAGCCCCTGCCGTTAAAAATCATTAACGGCCGTTAACTATTGATGACGTGGCATTAAAAATAAATTTTATATTAAAAATTATTAATGAATACAGGATTTTAGAAGGGCAAAGTGAGAATAAGAAAATCCTGCACAAGCATCATACTCCCTGCAGGCTTCACAACAAAAGTCTGCTTTGGCAATGCAGCAACCTAAAATGGGAATGATGGGCTCTTCATCTATAAAGGATCAGGATATGCGAATGGGAAATCTGAATCTTCGACATAAACAAGACATGCCAATGACAATTCCTACATCTGCTTCAAGTAGGCAGAGTAAATCACCCACTGAATCTCCGATGTAAACAGTCAATTTCTTCTTGTCATGTTGCAATTTTTCAATATGCTCCGAAAAGCTTCAACCTTGTCAATGGGAGACTCCATCTTCTTAACAATTTCACCCGTGGAAACAGACCCCTCATAAGTGAACTCATTAGCATGAACATCCAACTCATTTAAATCGGCTGCTCAACAATTAGAAAAATATAATTATAAGACAATAGGAAACAACAACATAAGCAATTGCAAAATTCCAATCAAGTGGCAAGTTCTAAGCAAAATGTAAACATAAATAATGAAGTACTTGGGTAAACAAGAAAGATATCAACTATTATTTAAATTACAGAGCAGGAACAAAATGCAACAGAAGTACTTGGNTAAACAAGAAAGATAGCAAAACAGAAGCTAGCTGCTAAAGTGGATCAAAATTCCAGTAGAACTTTCCATTTTTATTGCATACCAGTAACAAAAAGTCCCTTAGCATAACCATGGGTAGAGCAGGAATGAGAAGCGCTAAAGAATAGTATTCCCCAGCAAAAGTAAAGATTTAAAAACATGGAAAAATAGTTCCTCTCCAACAAAAACTTTCAAAGTTGCATAAGCCTCACAATTCCATCATCTGCCTTATTCCGTACAACTTTAAAAGCAACTTTAAAAGCATCGCGAGAAAATCCTCAGCTCTGCAAAATTGAACTGCTTCAACTTCCTCGTTTCCACACTCGGCCGAGGGTAACCGGCGGCGACCTTGGCCGTGACCCGTGGTGTTGGTGGTGCTTTGGCTGCGACTCGCGGCGGCTGGGCTCGCTCAAACGACGGTGACTGGTCGGATGGGCTGGTGGCGTGCGAACCGAAATGGAGGAAGGGGCTGAGAAGTCACCGGCGACACCATTGACGGCGGTCTGTGCCGGAGAAGTCGAGTGGTGAGATGGTAGCCTTGGGTTCTGCCGACAGAGATGAGGGGCTGCTAGTGCACTGAAAGAGAGATCCTGCTTTAGGGTTTCTAAGTTTCTGAATGGGAAGACCACTGGACCAAACCCAAAAGCTATTCCCACTTTGCCCTTCTGATTAAATAAATATTTATTATTAAATTTTAATATAAAATTTATTTTTAATGCCACGTCATCAAATTTAAACGACTGTTAACGATTTTTAACGGCAGGGGCTGAATTGTTTCAAATTAATAGTTTTGAGGACTCAATTGGGAAAATTTAAAAGAAGGGGACCAAAGTGGGAAGACCAAATGAAAATAGGGACGCCTAAGAGGTTTTAACCTTTTGATTAATTTTTGTATACTTTACAATTTAATATATTTTATTTATTTCTTATTATAAAAAACAAATTTAATTAAATTAAGAAATTATAAACGTAGGTGAGTAGTTATAAATAAAGGAGGTTTTAAACCTCTACAAAATAATAGTTATTAATAAAAGAAGTTAACACCCTCCACAAAGAAACCTCCTCAATGTGTGGTGGATACTCACTTGGTTAGAATTTAAGTTATGATTTTGAGATTATAGTTTTTTTTTAGGACCAACAACTAGTTAGGGGTTTGTGTGGTTTTTTATCCAAGTGCATGTGTGAGGAAGATGGACTTTGTGACTTATGTGCCCGTGTAATCGATTACATAGTGGCTGTAATCGCTTACCAGTGTCTCTGTACCAAAAGTCCAACGCTGCTCCCTACCTCTGGTAGAGGGGGCTCCCAAGTGTATGGTGGGTACTGACTTGGTTAGAATTTAAGTTATGATTTTGAGATTACTGGTTGTTTTTTGAGGACCAACAACTGGTTAGGGGTTTGTGAGGTTTTCTATCCAAGTGCATGTGTGAGGAAGAGGGACTTTGTGACTTATGTGTCCGTGTAATCGATTACAAAGTGGCTGTAATCGCTTACCAGTGCCTCTGTACCAAAAGTCCAACACTGCTCCCTACCTCTAGTAGAGGGGGCTCCCAAGTGTGTGGTGGGTACTCACTTGGTTAGAATTTAAGTTATGATTTCGAGATTACTAGTTGTTTTTTGAGGACCAACAACTGGTTAGGGGTTTGTGTGGTTTTTTATCCAAGTGCATGTGTGAGGAAGATGAACTTTGTGACTTATGTGCCCGTGTAATCGATTACATAGTGGCTGTAATCGCTTACCACTGTCTTTGTACCAAAAGTCCAACCCTGCTCCCTATCTCTAGTAGAGGGGGCTCCCTAGTGTGTGGTGGTTACTGACTTGGTTAGAATTTAAGTTATGATTTTGAGATTAGAGGTTGTTTTTTGACGACCAACAACTGGTTAGGGGTTTTTGAGGTTTTTTATCCAAGTGCATGTGTGAGGAAGAGGAACTTTGTGACTTATGTGTCCGTGTAATCGATTACAGAGTGACTGTAATCGCTTACCAGTGCCTCTGTACCAATAGTCCAATGTTGCTCCCTACCTCTAGTAGAGGGGGCTCCCTAGTGTGTGGTGGGTACTAACTTGGTTAGAATTTAAGTTATGATTTAGAGATTACTGTTTGTTTTTTGAGGACCAACAATTGGTTAGGGGTTTGTGTGGTTTTTTATCCAAGTGCATGTGTGAGGAAGATGGACTTTGTGACTTATGTGCCCGTGTAATCGATTACATAGTGGCTATACTCGCTTACCAGTGTCTCTGTACCAAAAGTCCAACGCTGCTCCCTACCTCTGGTAGAGGGGGCTCCCCAGTGTGTGGTGGGTACTGACTTGGTCAGAATTTAAGTTATGATTTTGAGAATACTGGTTTTTTTTTTAGGACCAACAACTGCTTAGGGGTTTGTGTGGTTTTTTGTCCAAGTGCATGTGTGAGGAAGATGGACTATGTGACTTATGTGCCCGTGTAATCGACTACATAGTGGCTGTAATCGCTTACCAGTGTCTCTATACCAAAAGTCCAACGTTGCTCCCTACCTCTGGTAGAAGGGGCTCCTAGTGTGTGGTGGGTACTGACTTGGTTAGAATTTAAGTTATGATTTTGAGATTACTGGTTGTTTTTTGAGGACCACCAACTGGTTAGGGGTTTATGAGGTTTTTTATCCAAGTGCATGTGTGAGGAAGAGGGACTTTGTGACTTATGTGTCCGTGTAATCGATTACAGAGTGGCTGTAATCGCTTACCAGTACCTCTGTATCAAAAGTCCAACGCTGCTCCCTACCTCTGGTAGAGGGGGCTCCCAGTGTGTGGTGGGTACTCACTTGGTTAGAATTTAAGTTATGATTTCGAGATTACTGGTTGTTTTTTGAGGACCAACAACTGGTTAGGGGTTTGTGTGGTTTTTTACCCAAGTGCATGTGTCAGGAAGATAGACTTTCTGACTTTTGTGCCCGTGTAATCGATTACATAGTGGCTGTAATAGCTTACCAGTGTCTCTGTACCAAAAGTCCAACGTTGTTCCCTACCTCTAGTAGATGAGGCTCCCTAGTGTGTGGTGGGTACTGACTTAGTTAGAATTTAAGTTATGATTTTGAGATTACTGGTTGTTTTTTGAGGACCAACAACTGGTTAGGGGTTTGTGTGGTTTTTTATCCAAGTGCATGTGTGAGGAAGATGGACTTTGTGACTTATGTGCCCGTGTAATCCATACTGTAATCGCTTACCAGTGTCTCTGTACCAAAAGTCCAACGTTGCTCCCTACCTCTGGTAGAGTGGGCTCCTAGTGTGTGGTGGGTACTGACTTGGTTAGAATTTAAGTTATGATTTGGAGAATACTAGTTGTTTTTTGAGGACCAACAACTGGTTAGGGGTTTGTGAGGTTGGTTATCCAGGTGCATGTGTGAGGAAGATGGACTTTGTGACTTATGTGTCCGTGTAATCAATTACAGAGTGGCTGTAATCGCTTACCAGTGCCTCTGTACCAAAAGTCCAACGCTGCTCCATTCCTCTGGTAGAGGGGGCTCCCAAGTGTTTGGTGGGTACTAACTTGGTTAGAATTTAAGTTATGATTTTGAGATTACTGTTTGTTTTTTGAGAACCAACAATTGGTTAGGGGTTTGTGTGGTTTTTTATCCAAGTGCATGTGTGAGGAAGATGGACTTTGTGACTTATGTGCCCGTGAAATCGATTACATAGTGGCTATACTCGCTTACCAGTGTCTCTGTACCAAAAGTCCAATGTTGCTCCCTACCTCTGGTAGAGGGGGCCCCTCAGTGTGTGGTGGGTACTGACTTGGTCAGAATTTAAGTTATGATTTTGAGAATACTGGTTGTTTTTTGAGGACCAACAACTGGTTAGGGGTTTGTGTGGTTTTTTTTCCAAGTCCATGTGTGAGGAAGATGGACTATGTGACTTATGTGCCCGTGTAATCGATTACATAGTGGTTGTAATCGGTTACCAGTGTCTCTGTACCAAAAGTCCAATGTTGCTCCCTACCTCTGATAGAGGGGGCTCGCAGTGTGTGGTGGGTACTGACTTGGTTAGAATTTATGATATGATTTTGAGAATACTGGTTGTTTTTTGAGGACCAACAACTGGTTAGGGGTTTATGTGGTTTTTTGTCCGTGTGCATGTGTGAGGAAGATGGACTTTGGGACTTATGTGCCCGTGCAATCGATTACATAATGGTTGTAATCGCTTACCAGTGTCTCTGTACCAATAGTCTAACGCTGCTCCCTACCTCTGGTAGAGGGGGTTCCCGAGTGTGTGGTGGGTACTGACTTGGTTAGAATTTTAGTTATGATTTTGAGAATACTGGTTGTTTTTTGACAACCAACAACTGGTTAGGGGTTTGTGAGGTTTTTTATCCAAGTGCATGTGTGAGGAAGAGGGACTTTGTGACTTATGTGTCTGTGTAATCGATTATAGAGTGGATGTAATCGCTTACCAGTGCCTCTGTACCAAAAGTCCAACGCTGCTCCCTACCTCTGATAGAGGGGGCTCCCAAGTGTGTGGTGGGTACTGACTTGGTTAGAATTTAAGTTATGATTTTGAGATTACTGGTTATTTTTTGAGGACCAACAACTAGTTAAGGGTTTGTGTGGTTTTTTATCCAAGTGCATGTGTGAGGAAGAGAGACTTTGTGACTTATGTGCCTGTGCAAGCGATTACAGAGTGGCTGTAATCGCTTACCAGTGCCTCTGCACCAAAAGTCCAACGTTATTCCCTGCCACACCATAAGCATGGTTTAATTTAACGTAAGGCACCTACAAATTTTATAATTCAAGTGTAACCATTGAACTATGATAAACTATGGTTCATTCTTGTATTTTTAATTCAAAAAAAATAACAGCGGTATTTATTTACACTATATGGTCTTGGTAAGCTATAAAATCCAATCAGACCCAAAAATACAATATTTGTAGAGATTTAAAACTTGCTTTATTCATAATCATCCACCTACATTTATAATTTTTTTAATTTAGTGAAATTTATTTTTGATAATAAGAAAATAAATAAAATATATAAATTTGAAAAGTATACAAAAATTAATTTTTTTAATAATTTAAGATAAAGTACATTCACAATTACAATGGAAATATAAAAAAAAATACAAAAATTTTAAAAAATATTTAAGGGGAAAATGTTATTATTATTGTATCTTTGATCTCTCTAAAATGTGTTATTCTACCCCAAGTCTTCAACTTCATCCATGCGATGTAGTTGTTGCACTTTATTTTCTTTAGATGCCAAAACTTCAACACTTTAGATTCAGTAAGAAAACTCATTTTTTCTTGCAATCAACATATCCACCACATGGTGCAACCGTTCCATCTGGATTCTTGATTAAACTTCCTACAATCAAATCTGCAGTCAAAGTCAACAGACATTTATAATAGGGTTAGGAACCAAAGTCATCAAACACAATATCTATAAACCTATAATTCTTAATAAAAGGCATCAAAGATTTAAGAAATTACATGAGCTTTCATCCACCCAAGATTATACCTTAAAAAGGTTAAAAGATTATACCTTAAAAAGGTTAAAAGATGTATGCTTTTGGACACAGAAACTCCTCACTTTGTCATGGTCTACAAGATGAAAATAGATATCCTTTCCGATCTACTCTGCAAGGTCTTCATCTCGTGCAACCTAAGAAGTTTCACATGCTATCAGGTTATATCAAAATACAATTTGATTAGGTGGCACACAACATATATGTATAGACACAAGCAATATTTAATTCTGAATAGCAAGTTATAAACTAGCCACAAGGAACCTTTATAATAGTGTAAAGGTGAGCTTCCGCCTTTTCTTTCTTTTTATGTTCCTTTTCTTCTTGTTCTTTCTTCAACCTCTCCTGCATTAATCCATTGAAGAAATTAATTGCAAATTTTTCAAAATAAAGCAGAAACAACAGAAAATAGAAATTTAAATGAAAACACCAAAATAAGGTTGGTTTGATGTTGGCTTCAAATATTCCTAATAAACTTCTCACGAAAAAATTATAAAAACAATGTACAAGTATTAACTTATATTATATTACACCTAGTCTCGTGCCAAAATTTCATCTCATATAACCATTAAATCATAAATATTACCTACATCACTCATCTCAAATCCAGTAAAACTTCAACAATAACAATAAAATTTTAAAAAGTAAATATTATGTTTACTTGTGTACGCAGTGACAACAAATATGTCTGAAACTAGAATCCAATGCAAACTAAGCAAAGCCAACACATGAATGAGACAATAAACATCAACATTATGCATGTGCAACATATCCAAGGACATAACCAATTCAAGCAACCAATTATGTAATCAAAGCAGCCAACTCTATAGTGAAAGCAGCCAACTTTCTGATTCAACCCTCCATTAAACCAATTTTCCAACTTTGATGATTCAACCCTCCACATAACAACAACTTAACGCCAATGCATCTAAAACCATCTTCCATGTACGCATATAACATTCACACAACAAATTTTCCTTTTAAATCACATGTCAATTAAAAAAATAATTATATATTCAACATAAATCCATAAAAATCAAAAAAGGTCAAAACAACTCCTCAAACGAATGAACCACATTTCATGCTTCATCTTAATCGAATACATTTCACTCCAAAAATAAGTGGAACACCAAGATTTACAACACGAAAAAATGAACAACTTTTCGCTACAAACACCAACAAATGATAAAAATTTCCAACACCCAAAAAAAAAAATTACCACTTGTAATCGAAAATTCATAAGCCAAAAACGAATACGGAAAAATAATAAAGATCTTGCCTTGTTCGAAGAACCAATCTCGATTGAAGAACCCATGACAAGCAAAGATGAACAGCTTCAAACAATACAACACCCAAGGAACAACGCGTAGCCTCCAACTCAACACAGCTTGCGAACCACGAACGAAAGCTCAAAGGGATTCAATAAATGTAGACAGACCAATGGAAACAGAGGTTCAGAGCGAAACCAATGGTGGACCGAAAATGGTAACACAAAGCTTCGAAAGGGAAGAGAGCGAAATCCCTAATCTGGTAAGAGACTACTTCGAAGGAGAGAGAGGACTGAAAAGGTGAAAAAGGCTTCGATAGAAGGGAGGGTATTATCGGAATAAGCTCAACTCACCTTTTTCCAATCAGTTTTTAATTAAAAATAAATAAATTCAACTGACCACTACAACGTTGACACGTGGCGTTGTCAAAACGTTGGTAAAATTTCGTTGTCAACATATCACTACCCTTAAACTTAAGGCTTAATATTTCGAATCTCAAATATATCTCTTTTTCGGTGTTTTATTTGGGTTCTTATTCTATGAAAACTGTTTCAATTATACTTGACTCCGCGTTCCAATTAAGTTCTTTTTTAGTGAAAACTGCTTCAATTACACTTGACGTGGCACGGTGGACTGTATTTTTAATTGACATGGCTTAAATGATGTGGATTTAATTTATTTTAAAATTAAAAAATTGAGACTGCAAAACTTCTTCTTTCACAGGCTAGGCTTCCCCTAAAGTTCCATGGGAGACTTCTCCCTCTCCACCGATTCTGCCATTCATCTTTCATCTTCACACCAAAGCCATTATGGGAGAGTTGATACTCCCATGGGGAATATATTCTATTGACATATCTGAATTGTAAAAATTTATCTAATCCTGGTTTTTGGTCGCAGTTTACAAAGCAAACGAAGAGCATCTTTTGGAAAGCGGTGGTCGTCCCGTTTGTGGAACTGTGCTTCATCATTCTCATAAATTTGATAAAAACAATATGTAAAGATATAACTTAGGCATTAAGAAGCGTGGTAAGAAGGGTTTGTAGATTGTGTAGGATGAGTTAGTAACAGTAATTTTGGGATTAGAGCGTGGTTGTGGAGGAGAGGAAAAATGAGCGTGAGAGTAAAGGGGTTGGATTGGAAAGTATTATATTTTCCTTGTAAGTGCAAGGACACTAAAACCTCGTGATCAAAAAGTATTATTGTATTTCATTTGAACACTGTGCAGTAAGAAAGTTTATGTTTTCCCCTTATTCATCTATAATCCACCCAAACCTCACTCATTATACAAAGCACCAAAATCTCACGTGTCAAATAGAAAATCACAAGCGGCGACGGGGTCCTGAAGGCCAATGGAATAGAATGGGGCAAACGACGATGACGAAGAAAATCACAACAACACAACACATCATCTTCCAAGGACAACACCATGTGAAACAAGACACCACGACTTCAATAACCATCTGATGGAGGCTTTCTGTCAACGTCAACGATTAATAAAACCCTAAATTTCCAAATTGATACGCCAATTTGTGAATTGATTGAACTTTGCACGAACCCTAATGTCAGAACTAACTTCTTCCCCAATCTGATTTCGAATATGTTGCACTTAATTTAGATTCTTTTGACCACTTTGCCCTTATTTAAATTTCATTTCTCCTCTTTGCACTCCATTTTTTAATTCAAAAATTAAAAAAAAAACAATACACACGTTTTTAATGCCACATCATTTAAAAAGACACTGTCAGCATGTCACCTAACGCCCTCCTTAACGGCGTCTTCTCAATTTGACGGAAAACCTCTATTTGATTCAATTTTACAAAAATAAAGACTTGATTGAGATGCCAAAAACGAAAGGGACCTATTTGAGATTCTGGACGAAAATAAGAACCTATCGAAACATTAAACCTAAACATTAAAAGCTGGTAATGAATGTAAAAAACTGTTTTTTATGTTAGCATATGAAAAATAGGAAGGACTCAGAAAGATTTTAGCATGTTATATATAACGTACAATTATACTACATATAAACCAAATATACAAACCAAAAAGGACAATGATACATATTTTTATTTTCATTCTCTAAATAATGTTTCAACTTTTTACATATTTTTGTTTGAATAGGTTTCATGATCCTCGTAAAAGGTTTGGCTAATAACATATGAGTATTGTGTATCTAATTCATCAATAAAAACTACACTTGATGAAAACTGACTTCATAAAAAATGTGTATCTAAAGTAGAATTTGTCAAGAAATTACATGAAAAGGTTAAAACCCAAATTGAAAAACAAACTCAAAAATATTCTGAATACAACAACAAGAGGAGAAAGAAAATAGTTTTTGAAGAGGGAGACTTAGTTTGGCTTCATTTGAGAAAGGAAAGGTTTTCATCTCAACAAAAGACTAAACTTACAGGAGATGGTCCTTTCAAGGTGGTCAAGAAAATAAATGATGATGCATACATATTAGACCTTCTTGAAAGTTATAATGTCAGTCCTACTTTTAACATCTGCGATTTAATTCCTTTCACAGGAGATAATAAAAGGATGAAGTAGATCTAAGGACATATCCTTTTCAAGAAGAGGGTTTGATGGAAGACCATCTAGGACTCACATTGGGCCTCTTACAAGAGCCATGTCAAGAAGAATTCAAGAAGAAGAAGGATCACCCAACACTTTACTTCTATGGAAGATCGTTTACTAAAATCCTTGTTCTCTTTTCTAAAATACTTATATTGTTGTTTTGTAGGGTCTAATAAGACTAGAAGATCATGGATCAACCATCCAAGAAGCTTAATAAACCAAGGAAAGCAAAGGAGCAAAAGATTAGAAGAAAGTGGTTGATTTCCGGATTGAAAGCTTACCTTCGGATTGAAGATGTGAAGCAAATGGCTTCCGGAATAGGAAGTGGCCCAGCCAAAACCCTCTGAAGCCCAACCGGGTGAGTGACATGTTTTCCATGAGTCTTTGTTAAACTGTTTGAAGCATAGCACGAATGAACCAACTAACTAGCCTTCTTGGCTCGAAATGCATTTGAAATTTGGAGGGAAACTTGGTCAGACTGAAGGCTCCTCTTCACTTATAAATAAGAGGGCCAATACCTTGTAAAAATCACTTTTGAGCTTAGTAAAATGTTGTTGAAATTGCTTTCCAGCCCTATTACTCTTGAGTCACTCTTAAATTTTGAGTTCCCCACCTTTCCTCTAGCTTCCTTCCTTAGCAAGAAGGCCTTCTGAGCTGTGAGGCCTCATCCACATATTTCTCCTCATCTTAAACACTTCAAACACCTCATTTTAACTCCATCTTTTCGTTGCACTTTTGGCCACTGTCGTGCTACTCTTTTCGAAGTTGCTGCTTACGTGTTTATAGTTGGGAGTGGCATGCATCAACTAGTCTTGCCTTATTTTGTATTACTTTTCCATCTTTATCTAACTTGTTAAAATAGACCCTTTTGGCTCCAACTACATGTTTTCCTTGGGGTAGTTTCACAAGCTTTCGTACATCATTCTTTTCTAATTGATCAAGCTCTTCTTTCATTACATCTACCCACGATTCATCTTCTAAAGCCTCATTGACATTTGATGGATTTATTTGAGAGATGAAAGCAATTGGTGTTTGTCTATGATAAGATCTTGTTTTGACATGTTCATGGATGTTCCTAATAATTTTCTCTTAAGGGTGATCTTTGACTATCAGACGATGTAGACAATTAGGTTCTCTTCTTTCTTTAAACACATCGTTTAGTGGTTTTTCCTTTTGAAGTTCATTTGGATCATCGAGTGTTTTAGACGATATAGATGAAATTACCTCCTTAGACAATGTATCATCTATCAATAATTTTGAAACGGAGTAGTCTACCTCTGACTTGTTAAGGTCAGGCTCATGGTTAAATCTAACATGGATGACTTCTTCTACCCTTAGGGTTCTAGAGTTATAAACTCTAAACGCTTTTGAAATTTCGAATAGCGAAGCATAATTCCTTCATCACTCTTAGAATCAAACTTCCCTAAATTATCTTTAGTGTTTAATATGAATCATTGACATCCAAAGGGATGAAAATATGATATTTTAGGCCTTTTATTTTTCCACAACTCATACGGGGTTTTATTGATAATCGGCCTTATATAACATTATTCTAAAGAGAGTATGTAGTGTTAACTACTTATGCCCAAAAGTCGGAATCGTTTAAGATGGTTCTGGTTATTTCTTGTAAAGATCTATTTTTCCTTTCAACCACCTCATTTTGTTATGGAGTCCTTGGAGTTGACAATTTGTGTTTTATGCCACAGTTTTCACAAAAGTTTTGAAAATGTTCATTTTCCAATTTTCCACCATGGTCACTTTGGATAGAGATAATTTTAGTATCCTTTTCATTTTCTATCCTTTTGCAGAGTTTACAGAAGGCTTCAAATGCCTCATCCTTGTGGGTTAAGAATTTGACCCATATCCATCTTGAAAAGTCATCAACTACTACAATTCCATGGCACTTACCACTCATAGATACAGTTCTTGTTGGTCCAAATAAATCTATATCAAGCAACTTGAGAGGTCTTTTAGTTGACATAACATTTTTACTTTTAAAAGACTTTTTGATCTATTTGTCTTTCATGCAAGCACTACAAAATATTGTATCATTGAATGATACTTTTGGCAAGCCTCTCACAAGGTCATAACCTTACAATTTTGAGATTAATCTCATACTTGCATGTCCATAGTTATTATGCCATGATATTGCTTCATCCTTTATAGATACCAAGCATGAAACACTTTGAGATTGCAATTCATTTAGATTTATTTTTTACAAGTTTTTTAATTATTAGTAGTAAATACTAGCAAACTCTTATCATCTAAGACTTTGCATTAGCATTTTTCAAAAACAAAATTATACCCGTTGTCACATAATTGACTTATGCTCAACAGGTTATGCTTTAAGCCATCAATTAATAAGACATTTTCAACAAATGGAGAAAGGTTTTTATGGAATCCTTGCAAGCCTGGATTGAATGGTTCTATAAGTCCAGTAGCATGTCAGAGGCAAAGGGATGAAGGATGCAACGACAAAATGAATGGAAGCAAGTGTTTATGGTGTGAAAACAGAGCCAAGCTCTCGGTGCAAGGGAAATGGGATAGTATTTCGGTGCAATGGTGAACCTAGTAGGGTTTCCACTAGGGAAGGTGGCTAGACGATGTTGTATACTCTCTTCAAGCTGTGACCTCTAAGGAAGAAGACCTTTGGAGTGATCTCGATAGAATGACTCTACTATATTCACCAAAGGTGAGATTTACAATAAAGGAGGTTTTGATTTTATACCACATTCAACACCTTTGCAAGTTGTGGCATATTCAACTAATGATCAACCGCAATTCACAGATCAAAGGCCACGTGGAAACACGTTTTTAACAAGTTAAAACGAAAAAGAAAACAAGGAATACGTGCTGAAGAAGAGCTAAACTTCACATTGTCGTTGGGCGCAAGACCTGTTCCGCTGAGCACGAGCCAATCTGCAAGCAAGGAGGAGCTTTCTAGGCTTCATGCTTATTGGTCTTAGAGTGGGCTTCTCCTTGGGCTTCTGGCTTCCAATCAATATTTCCATATCAGACCTTCTAGCTTCTTCAAGTTCCTCTTGCATTCTCTTTATCATACCTCTTGTGTGAGGTCTTCTAGTTGGATCTCTTCCATCATCTCCCCCCTCTTGGAGAAGGATTTGTCCTCAAATCTAGAGGTTCATTCTCTTCATCTTCACCTACAAAAGAAGTAAGGTTAGATATGTTGAAAGAAGTATGTACTCCGTATTCCTCAACAAAATCTAATCGATAAGCATTATTTTTTTGGACATGAAATGGACCATCTCTACGAAGACTAGGTTTGGACTTCCTTTGTTTTAGAAATCTTTCTTTTCCAAGATGAAGACAAACTAAATCCCCTTCCTTTAAATTAATTTTTTCCAACCCTTATTGCTATATTTGGCATATCTCTCATTTTGTTGTTGAATTTGTGTTTTGACGCTCTCATGAAGTCCTTTGACAAATTGAGATTTGGATACCCCTTCCGTGTGAAAAAAGTCAAAAGAACTAGGAAGTGGTATCAAATTTAAAGGTGTAAGAGGATTAAACCCATAAAAAACCTCAAAATGAGATAATTTGGTAGTCTTATGATAAGAAAATTCAATATGGGAAAGATACTCCTCCCAAAATTTGTGGTTTCCTTTCAAAGTTAGTCTAAAAAAGGTGGATAGGTATCTAGTTACTACTTGAGTTTGCATATCTGTTTGAGGACGACAAGTAGCGGAAAAAGATAGCTTAGTCCATAAGGTCCTCCAAAAGTGACTAATGAATTTTGTGTCCCTATCAAAAATTATAGTGCGAGGTAAACAAAGAAGTTTAACCACATCTCTAAAGAATAATTTTGCAATGTTGCTTGCATCATTTACTTTGTGGCATGGTATGAAATGGGCCATCTTGCTAAAGCGATCCATTACCACAAAAATATAATCAAAACCCCTTGCTACTTTTAGGAGTCCTAAAACAAAGTTCATGCTAATCTCCTCCAAAGGGGTTAAAGCAATAGGTAAGGGAGTATAGAGCCCTTGAGGCATTGCTCTAGATTTAGATTCTAAACAAGTGATACATCTATAGCAATGTCTTTGGACATCCTTCCCCATGCGGGGTCAATTTTTTTTTTCTTTAAGCATGCTTAGGGTTTTATCTACCCCATAATTCCCTATCAAACCTCCTTCATGCATTTCTTTGACAAGGAGTTTCCTATGTGAACTTTGGGTAATACAAATTTTGCCTTCTTTTAAAAGATACCCTTCTCGTACATAGAACCTTCCTTGTGACTTGTTCAAAAATCTTCATAAATGGTGGAGAATTTAACATCTTGACAATATAACTCAACTATGTTATTAAATCCAAGAATTTGGGCTCCCAATGTAGCTAAAAGGTTATTTCTTCTTGATAAAGCATCTGCCACAGTGTTAGACTTACCTTTCTTGTATTTAATGACATAAGATAATTGTTCTTAATACTCCAACAATTTGGCATGTCTCTTTTTGCAACTTGTGTTGACCCTTAAAATATTTAAGTGATTCAAAATCAATATGAATGATGCACTCGCTTAATGCCAGTGAGTTTTAAAGATGACAATTACATGATAACAATGTTGACAAAGAGATTTATCAAGTGTGGTGAATTCTTCAACAATAACCTTTAGTAAATCTCTCACATTGTCATGTTGATCAATAGAATCCTGAATTCTAGCAAAAATGTTAGTCTTTATGAACATTACATAAAGTCGATTTGACCTCTCCCGCTTTTCATGAAGACCAATAACATCTGGAGTATTGGTCTTGGTAAAAATAGGCGACTCTAGTTTTCTAATAACATAATCAATGTCCATCCAACTCAAATGAAGAAGAACAATCTCCCTCCAAATCCTATAATTTTCATCTTTTAGTTCGGAAACACCACACTTAATATTATAAATATTACAAATTGAAAAACTACAAATTCTAAAAATGTATGTTCCTTATCATAATATGAAATTTTGCAATACAAACATGTCTTAATCAATGAATTTATTAACATAAAACTTCTCTATAAACCAAAGTCGTACTTAATTAGACTCATATAATCAAATAAGAAAACTAAAAACATAATATTTATGTCTAGATCAAAACTGTATTTAATTAGACTCATATAATCAAATAAAAAATTATTAGATTATATTTTCTTCTTAATTTTTGTCTATATTTTAAGAAATATAACATAATATTACTTTATAATTAATTATATAAATGTAAGAAAATTAATGTAAATATATTTTATGTGATTATAAATATTTAATTACAATAATTAATGTTTATTATGTGATTATAAATATTAAAAATATTATACATAATATTTCACTCATTAAAATTATATCTACCACTCAAACATTTAAAATTAAATATTTGTATCAGGCAACAACTACATAAAATCAAACTTGCTCCAATAAAGTAAGACTAACTATTACACTGATAACAAATTCATATCAAAATATTCATCTCACATCAATATAAAACAAAATATACACTCTTCATTATTTCATTAAATAAAACATGTGTTTTTTTTTAATTTTTAAATTAAAAAATCCGCACACTGTCCCAAAATAAAGCTTTTACCATAAGAAACAAAATATACTCTTCATTATTTCATTAAATAAAACATGTGTTTTTTTTAATTTTTAAATTTAAAAAATCCGCACACTGTCCCAAAATAAAGCTTTTACCATAAGCAAACGTCAACACTCCTTATCTTCCCTACTTAAACTTTGATAATCGAATATACTAACCAAAAAAAAAATTAATGACGCAAAACACATAACATTTCTAGAATTTATAGAATTTTACCTATTAGAGTAATTACTATAATGAATTCCTACAAATTTTATAAAGTTACGATATCAAAATTTATAACCTGAAAATTAATTGATGAAATAAATCATATTTGAAAATAATTAATTCAGCATGATCTCATATATTTATGTAACTGCAAACAAATATTTAATGATTATCATAGATAACTATGCATAGTATATGTCCATATGAGGTTACGACATAAACCTAGAAACACGCATCAAGATCTTATTATATCATAAGGATCTTATTATATATAAAAATAGTGACGAATTGATACAATTTTCTTAAAAAAATTACTAATACATCTTCTAAATTATATTTAGTTGTTATTTACTAACTAATAGTTAAACACTGAACTCCTTTTAAGTGTGTTTTCCTAGAATTTAACATAAGTTCTTCTTCTCAAGTAAGCTGCCACAAAACTTACGGAATTATACCTATAATAATATTTAGTTCTACGAACTTTAGATTTAAAACGAATCATTAATTTGAGGAAAGTGTATGAAATAGATTAGACAAATTTCAAGATAATGAACTTAAAATATATAAATAGAAAACATTTCTCACTATAAAATTAAATTAAATTCAACCACACGTCATAAAATAGTAGAGCGGGTTACAACATGCGGTTAATCCAATCCATATGGATTTGAACTGAGTTGAATTGAAAAAAAAAATATATTTATTTATGTGAGTCAATTTTCAACCTGGTTCGTACATATTGAATTTGTGGTTAGCCAACTTGATTCACCAACCTATCTAATTTTATTTTATTAATTTATTATCTTATAAAACTCTAAAATGAAAAAAGTTTTTTTTTTAAAAATGTTCTCCTTACTTACCATTTGTATGCCAAAAAAGATTATTTTGTATTTTTTTTCTATTATTTTGAATTGTTTTGAGTTTAATATTTTGAGAATAAAAATTATTTAAATTTAAATTACTCAAAATTTATAATTTTTTATTTAAAAAATTATAATTAAGTGAATCAGTAAATTAATTTATTTAATTTTGATAAATCGAACCGAATTCAAATTTTTTTAACTTATCTTTTAACCTATTAATAGATAAATTGAGTTAGATTAATTAATTAAGTGACGAAACCGTAATCGAATCAGACGAAATAACTAATTTTAACATAAAAAAAATAAAAGATATATTGATATATTAATTTGACTTGACCAAACATATTTAACGCTGTCAGATGTATTTATTTGACTTGACGTATATGGTTGAAATCTTCTACGAAGCAAGTATGATAAGTGTAAGCATATATAATATGTTATTTATTTGTAATGATATTGTTTTTAATGTTGTTATTTCACCGACAGTATTTTCTTTAGGGCATCAAATCCTATAATGTATCCAACCAAACTTATTTTATTAACACATGTTGCATGAAAGAACATATCCTTCACATAAAAAACAAAAGCATATTTTTCATATCTATATGTGGATGAGATCATAAAGATTCCCTATCGAAGTACTACATATACACACATAGCAGTGCATGTCTCTGTGTGAAAGCACGTTTTGTTAAGAGCCATGGTAAAGGAATTCAACACCCAAACAGAGCTTAGTGTGAGATTGGAAGCCCTTTGGGCAGTGCTATCTAAGGATTTCATAACAGTGGTTCCAAAGGTACTTCCTCATATTGTGAAAGATGTGCAACTGATTGAAGGTGATGGAGGGGTTGGAACAATCCTCATCTTTAATTTTCTGCCTGGTAAGTTTTCCTCTCATATTTCTGAGTTGATGTTGTAAATTATTTCCTACTATTCGTTAAAAGTTTTATATCGATTAGAAATAAGATTAATTCATAAATATAAATAAATAAAAATTTTATATTATAGAATTAAGTTAGATTTAAGATCCACTTTTACAAATTGATTTTATAGAATTGAGTTAGATTTAAAATTCACTGATGATAAAAAATATAATTTAATATTTAATTTTTTTGAAATAACTTTGTATAAGAAAATTATCCTTTTTGTTTGAGCCGTGTTAGATTTCTAGTTCTGCAATCTATCTCAAAATTATGAGTTTTTCACACTGTCAATTTCTTATTTCTATTACTGTATTAGATAAGAATTTGATTTTTAAAAAACCGAATTCTGAACATGCTTTAGGTGTTTCTATTGAAAAAAAGGCATGTTAATATAAAATTATGGTTGTTCGAAAACCAAATTCTGATAGTGTTGTATTTCTGTAAATAAGAACTATAGTATGATATTGGGTTAAATATGTTTTTAGTCCCTATATTTTGGAGCGATTTTGGTTTTTGTCCCTCTTTCAAACTAAGATATAATTTAGTATTTCAACTTTAGAAAACTCTGGTTTTAGTCTTTTATATCAAATTTTTTTAACTTTATTTGCTGTTTCAAGCACGTTTCTCAGTTAACATTTAAGCAAAAATGTGTCAAAGACGGTAAACAATCCAAATGCTAAAATGAAACACATTTGAAACAACAAATAAAGTTAAAAAAATTTGGTAAAAAGAACTAAAACCAAAGTTTTCTAAAGTTGAAGGACTAAATTGTACCTTAATTTGAAGAAGGGACTAAAATCAAAATCGTCCCAAAGTATAGGGATTAAAAATATATTTAACCCATATTTTGATAAAAAAGAAATTGATAGTGTTGTATTTCTGTAATGAAATTCCAAAATTAGTTATCCATTATGGGAAAATTCATTTCTTTTCAACCCTGAAGGAGATATATTGCAATTTGAAAAATGACTAGAACAGAGAATAAGTAAAAAAGAAAAACATTTTCTTTATTTAATAACAAAGAAAAAGGTCTATTTTTTTATTAGAGCCTACGTATTTTATTTTAGTTAAATAAAAGAAGAAAAATAAAACGAAAACAGTGAAAAGAATTTAATTTTCCAAAATCAGTCATTTCTCATCTCTTCCTAATTTTATATGTGATCAGTGACTTTATAGTTATACAATTACTTAATTTTAATTAAGTAAATTATTTTTCAAAATGATGGTTTTGTTTTCTTTACAATGTCTCGTGAAATCGAGATTAACTTTTCTATATAAAATTTTTGTTTTAAACATATTAGTAATGAACTAGTTTGATATAACGAGCTGGTATGAACAGATACAGTTTTCTCTTTATCAATAATAAAGGATATATTAATATATATATATATATATATATATATATATATATATATATATATATATATATATATATATAGAGATTGTACCATGTTATTTAGGGTTTAGTATAAAAAAATTATTCTATGTTGTTACTCTGTTATATTTTTATAATTGATTTTACCATGCCATAGTTATTATTTTTAATTAATTACAAAAAGTAAAAAGTAAAATCTAAAACGTGTCAAATATTAATGGGTTAAATATATTTTTGTTCTCTAATTTTAAGTGAAAATTGGAATTAGTTCCTCTTCAAAATTTTGGTCTAATTTAATCTCTCAACTTTAGAAATGTGTGAATTTAGTCTTTTTAAATAAATTTTATTAGGTTTATTTGATGTTTCAAGCACGTATCATGATAACATTTGGGTTGTTTACACTATTTGTTTAAACGTATTTGAAACATCAAATAAAATTAACAAAATTTGGTTAAAAAGACTAAATTCATACATTTCTAGAGTTAAAAGACTAAATTAGGTAAAAGTTTTGAAGAGGAACTAATTTCAATTTTCATTAAAAATTAAAAGACCAAAAACATATTTAACCCAATATTAATTAAAATCAAAATAAATATAAATTAGTGACAAAAGTAGTATTAAACCTTTGAGAAAAGGAAAAAACATATCTACGAAAACTATTTTCTCTATTTTTAATCATATTGTTATACCATATAAAAATTTATAGTTTTATTTATAAATCAAATAATTGTGTTTTAACATTTGGGAATTAATCTTAGAGGTGTCACCAAGCTACCAAAGGGAGGAGATCACAGAGTTTGATGAGAGTTCACATGAGATAGGTTTGCAAGTGATTGAAGGAGGTTATCTAAGTCAAGGGTTGTCATATTACAAGACAACTTTTAAACTATCTGAAATTGAAGAGGATAAGACTTTGGTCAACGTGAAAATCTCTTACGACCATGATTCCGACATAGAAGAAAAGGTCACACCTACGAAGACATCACAGTCCACTTTAATGTATCTTAGGCGTCTAGAAAGATACTTGTCGAATGGCTCTGCTTGAAGAAAAAAATATTTCGTATTGAAGTGGATAACGATTCTTTTACGGCATTTTTTTATAATATTTTAACATTATTTACGTGTTATTATTTGATTGGTTTATAATTACGAACATGATATAGACCAATTACAGAATGACATGTAAATAATGTTAAAATATTGTTAAAAAAACATTGTCAAAATATCATTATCCTGTTAAAATATAAAAAAATAATAAGAATGATTAGTTGTTGTTTTTACTATTTTTCTATTATACTTAAGAATATATAAATAAAAGGAGAAATGAAAATACACTATATTTTCTAAAGCCAAACATCTCCTACTATTGTAATATGTGTGGGTTAGGGTAGTTGCGTCTCTGTTTTTAATAAAGTTTTACTATTTTCAGTCGAGTAAGGAAAATACTGTTAATTGGCCTCTATAATGTAAGGGTCCCGTTACTTTGACACCCATTTTTTAACACTCATTTGACAACGCTACATGTCAAGTTTCCATTGGTGATTTTTAATTTTTGGTTTTTTAATACAAACTTTTTCTCGAAAGTGTAAATGATTTCAGAATATTGCATTTCCATCTCTATCCCTGCTCTATTTCATTAGAAACCGAAGATTCTCTCTTCATTTTCACAAAAAAACTCCTCCCTTTGCATTTCCGTTCTCGTTCTCGCTCTCATTGTGGGTGTTTGAAGTTGGTTTTCCGTTGTCGCAGTTTGGTCGAAATGGGAAGTCCCGGACAACAACTTTGTTGGAGCATGGTAAATGCATTCTTGGACCCTTTTGTTTCATGTTGGGTATTGGGTTTTTCGTTTCGTGTTGCTTTTCATTGATGTTGTTGGTTTGGGTGTTGGTTTCCATTTGTTTCGTTAGGGTATTGGGTTTTTGGTTTGGGGTTTTTGTTTTCTTTGTCGGTTCTTGGATTTTTGGTCATTTGATTTTGTGTTTACATTTGTGTTGATTTTGGTTGAGCAGTTGAGGGTTCGTCATTATTTTTCAACGATGTATGTTTGCACATTGAACGAACACTTGACAGATGAGTAACGATCACTCATTTCCAAGACTTCATTTGCTTGGTTTTTATAGTTGAGTGGTAAAGTTATATTGAATACTAAAATTTTGCAGGAGTTAACGATGAAATGGGTGGATTCGAACAATGGTTTTGTTATTGGTGACAAAGTTCTGACTATGAATGAAAAGGATTTTTGCTTAGGATTAGGGTTGAGTTTAGAGGGTGGTAGTATAAACTTAAAGGATACAATGGTTAAAAGTACATGTGTGAAATAATTAGGTAAGGGAACAAAAGATTTGAATTTCATTTACAAATTCTTGTTGAAGAAACACAAAAAAGAAATATCTTGTGATGTTTTTTGTAGCTTGTACGTATTGGTGGGGATATCTGAGATTTTATTTCCAAAACGTTATGGACGAGTGTTTCCTATCATGTTTGACATTGTTGACAATCTAAGTCGTTTGAGTAATTACTGTTGGGGTAGTTTAGTTTATCGTTATTTGTTAAAAAGTTTGAGCAAAGCATCAGATTATGTGAAGAAAGGCAAAGCTAGAAGCGAGGTTGAAGTCAATGGTTGTGTTTACATGTTGCAGGTATTTGTTACTTATTTATTTGATAAATGCATGATTGAATATTTGTTATTTGATTATGAATAATTTATAAAATTACATGTTTTTTAGGAAGGTGAATGTCTTGGAGGCAAAGTTGGCGGAAGAGAAGGCCAGAAGAACAACTACAAGGCCAACTAAAGACGACGCTGAACATGGTAACAGTGCATTTCTTTCCCCTGATGGAATGTCCAACAACGAACCAGGTGGGTTTTCAAAGACCGAACATGGTGGAATGTCGCAGAACACACCGGATGGAATGTGCAACACCGAACCACAAATGAAGACCTATGTGAGGATGGAAAGAAGAATGCGTTATAAGAGTCAAGCCCTGAGGACACCATACACCGGAAATGTAGGACCTAGAAAGAAAAATGAGTGATTATTGTATGGTATTTTGAATATGACAAGAACTTGATATTGTAATTAAACCTATTTCTTGCAATATATAGTAGATGCATGTTTGGTTCCATGTATTTGTGTTATTGAAGTGGTTTATATTTTGATTTGGTGTACATTTAAAATTTTGAAGAGTCCATTTTTTGGAACTGATAATGTTAGTCACACAAGAATGAAGTAATGTTTGTCATATGATGAATTTGATTGAATTGGTGAAGATGATGCTGCTAAATTGTGTCTTGTAAACGATTACGTGAGTTAAACTTAAATTTTAACAACCTGTTACACATAAGGAGGCACTAATGAAAACATAAGGAACCACAATCGTAGTCCTGCTATTTCTGCTGTCAAAACCTGCGTTGTAATCGTTTACAAGGGGTTGTAAACAATAACGCATGTCTGAAATGGATTCTGCACATCCTGTTGAACTGAAGAAGCCTCCAGTGAACACGTAGGGGACCACAGCTGAATAACAGTGTATTTTGGCCTAAGTCCAGTTCTTTTAGTTGTAATTTTATGTTCTCGAGTGTGGAGTGGGTTGAAATTAATGTTTTTGGTCCCCCATGAAGGTGGGGGAAGCACTCATGTTGAGATTATTAAGAAAACTGAAGTTTTTTGTCAAAAGTTGCATTGTAATCGTTTACTAGAGGTTATAAAGGATTACACGTGTCTGAAATGGATTCCGCACATCTTGTTGAACTAAAGGAGCCACCAGTGAACACGTAAGGTACCACAACTAAATATAAGTGTGTTTTGACCCAAGTGCACTTGTTTTAGTAGTAATTTTATGTTCTTGAGTGAGGAGTGGGTTGAAATTAATGTTTTTGGTCCCCCATGAAGGTGGGGGAAGCACCCATGTTGAAATTATTGAGAGAATTGAAGTTCTGCCATGTCTGCCGTCAAAACCTGCATTGTAATTGTTTACAAGGGGTTGTAAACGATTACGCGTGTCTGAAATGGATTCTGCACATCCTGTTGAACTGAAGGAGCCACCAATGAACACGTAGGGGACCACAACTGATTAGTAGTGTGTTTTGATTCAAGTGCACTTGTTTTAGTTGTAATTTTATGTTCTTGAGTGAGGAATAGGTTGAAATTAATGTTTTTGGTCCCCCATGAAGGTAGGCGAAGCACCCATGTTGAGATTATTGACATAACTGAAGTTTTTTCATGTTTGTTGTCAAAACCTGCATTGTAATGGTTTACAAGGGGTTGTAAACGATTACGCGTGTCTGAAATGGATTCTGCACATCCTGTTGAACTGAAGGAGCCACCAGTGAACACGTAGGGGACCACAACTGAATAACAATGTGTTTTGACTCAAGTGCACTTGTTTTAGTTGTAATTTTATGTTCTTGAGTGAGGAGTGGGTTGAAATTAATGTTTTTGGTCCCCTATGAAGGTGGAGGAAGCACCCATGTTAAGATTATTGAGAGAATTGAAGTTTTTCCATGTCTGCTGTCCAAACCTGCATTGTAATCGTTTACAAGGGGTTATAAATGATTACGCGTGTCTGAAATGGATTCTGCACATCCTGCTGAACTGAAGGAGCCACCAATGAATACGTAGGGGACCACAGTTGAATAACCTTGTGTTTTCAACGTTGTATGTGATTATGTAGTGTTTAAGTGTCCATTAAGTAAGACTTTATTTCACTACTTAAGATTTTGTCACATATAATACGAGAAACATTCACAGTTAATCTCCACAGCCTTACGAAGCTCCAAACACCAACGAAATGGTGTCATCGCAATTCGTTCTACATGGACATCTCTAAGTAACCCATTCATATTAACAATGATTGATGAATCAAGAGTGATTCGAACCCGCCACTACAAAACATTAAAAAAAATTATTTTTTACCAAAAAAAAAAACCAACTATATATAACACCATAACTTTAACTTACCTTTGGGTTTCCGGACGCCATTGCGACAAGCGAAAGAGAGCGAGGAGAGCGAAAGAGAAGCGAAAACACCAAACAATGCCAAACAAAGCGAAAACGCAAAACAGAGCCACAACGCAAAGAGACCTAAAATGCCAAAAGAGACCTTACCGATACACACACGAAGCGAGAGTGAACAAAGGGATACAAGAGGCAAATGTCAGAGATGAAGCGAGTGAAAAGACGACACGAAGGGATATAGGAGGCGAATGTCAGAGATGAAGCCAATGGAGAGATGAGACGAAGGGATACTGCCATTGGGAGAGAACACACACGAAGCGAAAGTGAACGAAGGATCAAAAATGAAACCGCCAAAATAAAATTTCATATCTTTTGTTTTCCAAAATTATCCTCCGAAAAATTTTAAAAAGCTTTCTCTCTTTTCACCCAAACTGGCCAACCAACAGATACCAAGTGTCATTGTCAAAATTGTGTCAAAATAAAGGTGTCAACAAAACATTTTCCATAACATAATTTGATAGCTCTTTGGTACGATCGAATTGATTTTCTTATAAGTTTTACGCGCTTTAATGATTAAAAGTAGATACTGGTCAGAAATCATTGTTTTTAATACTTTGGTTATCACCATGTGTAAAGTTCAATTTTTTTCAAATGGCATATAGAGAAATTCCACTCAAAAGAGTAAAATAGTTTCATATTATGGATCGAATAGTCATTATAATGTAAAAATTATAGTTATTGATATGTAAAAAGATATAAGTGATAATTAAGGTCTAATTTTTTATATTTAAGAGTATGAAAAAAAATATTTAAGAATATGATAATTAAAGTATTACATTTAATTGTTATTTTTCTTATTTATGTTACTTAGTTTATTATTAGCTTAAATTTAATTAAAATTAAATTGTAATTAATATTTAATTTAATTTATATTATATTTTATATTTTTTTAATTTTACTTTTAAAATTTATAAAATATTTCTTTAGACATCCACAAATATTAGTGAATTTTAAATTTCCCACATATATTTTGTAAACAAATATTCAGTAAATAACGAGACAAGTAGCAAGTAGAGTTTTTGTTGTAAGTTGGATAGTTGATAGACATTATTCGTGCTTGACTTGACCCGTTGTCGTCCCAATTATTATACAGTGGGGTCGTGGTGTGGTAGAACTATGGTGTTGTAGGATTATGGTGTTACAAGGTCGTTTTGTGGTGGGATCACAAAGTAATGGAGTTAAGGTTAGCAGTGTGACAATGAGAAATAAAAAAGGAGAGCGGTGCACATGAAGAAAGGAAAAGATTCATAAAAAAAAAGAAAAGGATTAGATATTATTTTAGTTCTTAAGCTTTGGAATTCATTCATTTTCTTTACCTTCTAAATTTGTATACAATCTATTACTCAAACTTTAAAAATGAATAAATATAGTCTTCATAACCTAAATGTTTCAAATTTTGTTGGCATGTCATACACCTTTTAGGATAACTTTTGAATTATTTACTTAATTTGGACATATTTCAACTCAAATATTCGTTTAGAACATTGTTTAACAAACCTAAAATTGTTTTTTGAAGGGAAGTGCGAGAGGAGGGGTTTGAACGGTTTTCCCCAATTTTGAAGCTATGGTTCAAGAGACCCTTAGGAGGTTCTGAATGGAGCTGAACCAGAGTGGGTCTGGACCTTGATGAAGCTAGTTACAAAGGCAAGCAAATGCCATTGGAAGAAAGCCTTGGTTCGAGCTAGAATTGCTTGGAGATGGAGCTAGTTTGGGGTCTCTACCTTTTGCATCAGTCTTAACCTCGTGGTCTCACGTTCTCTTTTCGTTCTCCTTTCTTCTTTCTTGTATAAAGAGCGTTTAATGAGCAGATGAGGGGTGGTTAGATAGTGACATTGAAATAAAGAGAATGTATGGAGTAGTGAGTAGTGTAGTTTCTATCAATTTTCAAATCCATTTTCTTTCTTATAGGTCTTAGAATCATAATAGGTAGAGAGTAGAGAGTGATTTCAATTTTCATTAGGGGTTGGTGAAGGACTCTCATGAACACATGAGAATTCTTTTAAGTAAATCTTTTGTACTTTTTTTTTACTTATGAACATAATTGTTTCTTTCATTGGGAATAAAATTATGGATTTCTTGTTTATGTGTTAAAGATGTAAAATTTTTGTTCTTTATTTTTTTTATTGCAAGATTCTTATGTTTCCAGCACTTGTTTCTTACTGTTATTGCATTCTAGGATTAAAATTCTAAATTCTCTGTTCATATTTGTTATGTTTTTTTAGAGTCTTTAGATGTTTCTGCATTGCTAGTTTGAAATATAATAGGTATATGATGATTCTTTTAATGTTTATTGATGGAATAGCTCCGAGAAGAACTCCAAACGAATACGTTATGGACTCCTTCGAAGCTTCCTTGATGAATAATACGAAGCGAAAAGAACAGATAACTCTAGATCGAGAGAGAATTTGTGGACGGAGAACGAAAGAAAACGTGGACCTTAGGCAAAACCCTAGGAATCAAAGGATATTCCAAAAACGGAGAAGATTTGACACGAAGCACCCTAAAACCCTAGGTTGATGAAGGAAACCTAAAATGGACCGATTAAACGGTTCAAAAGCTCGATTGATCGGTGAAAAAGGTTCTAATCGGTACAAAATAGGATTTAATCGGTTGAAATTGAAGGAAATGAGAAAATAATGGAGGAAACCCTAGAGGAGGAGTTGCGACGAGGCTAGGTTTTGTGACAAGGGAAACAATGAGGCTGTGAGAATAAGGTTTTGGTTCGTTGATGAAGATTTATGGCTGATGATGATGAGAGAAGACGAGAGCGTGAAGGAAATGAGACTTATGCTGAAGAACTCTCGATAGAAGACTCTGAAGACTCGAGGAAGACGTTAATTGTTCCCTGGTGCACGAGAGAGAAAATGATGTGGCTTGCGTGAGAGGCTTTGAGAATGCAAAATGAAGACGTGGTGAGAGTTGATGCGAGAACGAGAGTAAAGATGTGGTTGCTGATGAGATGTAGGGTAAAGGAGAGAGAAACTATGAAAGCACCATGGAAATCAATGGAAAAGGAAAATGGAGGTGTGTGCTTTGGATGTGGCTAAAAGAGGATCCTTAGGATTCTCTAGCCTGACTTTCAAGAGAGAATTATTTCTAGTTGCGAGAAAATTGAATTCTCATTATGCTCAAAAGTGAAAAATACAAGAGAGGAGCTGGGTATTTATAGTAACTTATACTCCTTGCAAACTAAGACATGTACACAATAAAATATAAAAAAAATACAAAAAGAGGACATTGAGGAAGGTACGGGCAATATTACATCTTTCCCTCCCACTTAAAGAAGATTTGTCCTCAAATCTTGTAGTTGTCTTTATTGTAAAGAAGCTTCGCACACTCTTGGGTGGACCATCTTTGAGTGGCCTTATTTCTTTATTCCTTTAGATCCAATTTTCTTCCTCTTGGATCAAATACAAATATGCAATATTCATCAAATATATCTCCAATTAATATTGATCCAAGAAAGGATTTTTCTAATATAATAACTTTAGAATAAGGACTTCTTATATTTTGTTTTATAGTTTTGAGAAGATTTAGAAGTCCATATTCACAATTTATTTTACTTTTGTCTTGAGTTACTTCTTTCCACAAGGGTAACATTAACTCAAGAGTTGAATTTCCATATTTTGAAAAAGTTTGCTTAGAATATGGAACGACAATTGGTTTTAAAGAGAAGTTAACATTGGAAGAGTTAAAAATGATTGGGAAAGAATTAAAATATTGGGAACCTTCCCTTTTAGGTTCCATGGTTATTGTAAGAGTAGGAGTTTCCTTCAGTAGCAATTGCTTTTTCTCTCTATTTTCCCTTTCTTGCCATTCTCTCTTCTTCTTCTTCTTCTTCTTCTTCTTCTTCTTCTTCTTCTTCTTCTTCTTCTTCTTCTTCTTCTTCTTCTTCTTCTTCTTCTTCTTCTTCTTC
>NC_028352.1:21009435-21025132 GCF_000741045.1 Vigna radiata var. radiata | reverse complement strand
CTTCTTCTTCTTCTTCTTCTTCTTCTTCTTCTTCTTCTTCTTCTTCTTCTTCTTCTTCTTCTTCTTCTTCTTCTTCTTCTTCTTCTTCTTCTTCTCCTTAAGTCTGACTCTAAACTCAATTTCCTTACGAAGAAAACCATGATCATCTAAACTCTTAAGAAATATTTTTCCCTCTTAAATACTATCTCTCATTAGTTCTAGGTTTTTTAATTGAAGTAGGCACAAACTTTCTTCTCATGCAAGATTTTAATTCATACCAATCACGAATGAAGGATTTTCTACCTTTATTAACTCTATATTGCCTTTCATCCCATCACTCTCTTGCATGTTCTTCCAATGTAGAAGTGTATAAACTAAGAACATATAATTCACTACTTCTAGAATGAAAAAGGGAACCATAGGATTCATATTCACTTTTTCTATTAATGAATGGATGCATTTCATCAATTTCCCTTTCCCAAGCTAGGTATGTTAATTCACTAATATCCTTTCCAAAGAATGAAATATTTTCCCTAACTTGATTATACAAATCATCCTCAATCCTATCAAATTCCTCAAATGTACAATTTCTTCTAGCATTTTAAAGTTTACTTTTAATGTCTTTAAAAGTAGTTGCCTTTTCTAAATTACTAATCCTAGATGACCTATGACATGACATCTTTGTTTTTAAAAGTTTTTTCGAAGGAGAAATCTGCATGAATTAGAAGGAGAAGAAAGGGATTAGAGTTGTTGGATTTTTAAAGTTAGAGAAAGATCTAGGATTGACTAAGGTATAAGGAAGCTTACCTTGTTTTTATTGTATATGTATATGTTATTGATTATCTAGAATGATGATCTTTTCTTTGATGCATGTGTATGTATGAGAATGTGTTTATGCATTATGATATGGTGAATATCATGGTGGTTTTTGGGTTCTACTATGAAAGCATGTATGACTTTGTTGGGTTTTCACATGATAATATGTATTAATGCCAAAAGGGGACAAAGGTATGTTATCTGGGGGTTTTACCATACAAATATCTATTGTAAAGAGTGGTATGATGATCATATGTAATATGTTGGGTTTGTTTGGGTTGTAATATGCATAATGATGGATTTGGATGATTCAAGTGATGTAATGTATGTATTTGGCTTTGTTTACAAGGGTATGTGAGGCTTGAATACATGTATGGCAAGTTAAGTAAGTTTTCTCGTGATTTTGGGATGATGTATGTATGTTTTGAACATGTGATAATTGTCTAAATTTGATTTTGCATGTAAGTTCAGCAACAATGGATTATTGTAAGTGATAATCGATTATTTGCGCGTTATTTTTGGAGTCTCGTTACTCAAATAATTGATTATTTCGAATGATAATCAATTATCCTTTTGTACGTTGCATTTCTGCAAAATTGTTCTGTGAACCTCTTTGGAATAATCGATTATCATCAGGTGATAAACGATTATCTTATTGTATTTTAGCTAAAAAAAGTGCATTTTAAGAAGAATGGAGGAGGGACAAGCTTTAAGGGTTGCAAAATGTGATATTGAGTAGGGAATGGAGCTGCGTAATATGGTTAGGATTAGAATGGACTCTTGTTTGACATTGGAGCATGGATATGTGATGTGAGGTATTAAGGTGTGTTATTGATCAATGAGCATGAGAGGTGAAGAACAAGTGTCTGCTTATTGTACCTAGTAAATCGTTAGATTATCTATCGTGTGATACGAAATAATGACTCTCTTTGGCCTTATGTGTGAAAAGGGAGAGGTGTTCGAGTGCTAAACCTTCTTTGTATGAGGGAAATGATGTTTTTCTTAGTCCTTGTGTGATAGGGAAATAAGTCCTTTAGCCACGAAGGCAGGACGACTTGAGCGGGCCTGTGTAGGGAAGCTACAAGTGGCCTATATGGGGAAGCTTCAAGTGTGTGAGGTAGGGTATAAGAGTGTGACTGAATCTTTCATTGTGGAGTTCATGGTCTTGTAGATGTTCATGGTGAAGTTCATGATATGGATACTCATGATGGTGTGCTCATGATGAGGATATTCATGATGATGTGTTCATTAATATGTGTTCATGATGAGGATATTCATGATAGTGTGTTCATGATGAGGATATTCATGATGGTGTGTTCATGATGGGATGCTCATGATGGGGATATTCATGACGATAGTGGATAACGGTTTAAAAACCATTATTTTCATACTTAATTTTGATACAAAACACACCCTTTATGACTTAGATTTTAGCTTGAAATCATGTAAATTGCGTTAGTTAGGTTACAAGAGAGTCAAAGGTGGTTTTAAAGATATTATGTTTGGTTTTTCTTGTTTTGACAGGTGTTAAGATTTAAGACTTATAAAAAATATAATCTTGAGGGCTTAATGATCCCTCTCATGTTCTGCCATTTATAATAATACAGAGATGATACAATAGGGAGATGGAAGGTCAAGGGGTTGTCCTACCCTGCTAGGTACATCATTAGAGATAACCCAACACACTATCCCTTACTTTAGTCCTACTAACTACACTAACATAGGTAGACTTAGTAATTATTCTACCATTAAACTCATACACAAAACTCACACACAACTCACATTAACCAATAATTCTAACACTCCCCCTCAAGCTGGATCATACAAATTGTATGAACCAAGCTTGGAATAGATAAACTCAATTTTGAAACAAATGATTTTTCTTCAAGAGTGTGAGGTAGTGTGTTATCACAACGAATAACTAACAACAGCTTGTGAAACTTCAACTTCAAAAGTGGATGACGGAGAGTAGTGATAGACAATGACAAACTGCAAGGACGAAATTCCTCATCAACTAAGGATGGGGCATGCAGTGGCTAAATGCGACAAAACTGCAGGGACTGCCATCTCTAAGACTGATGGGTGATGGGGCCTGTAGTGGCGCTGAAAGCTGCAAAGCTACAGGGACAACCATACTTATGTGACTTGAACTTCCCATCTCTGAGAATGATGGGTGATGGGACCTGTAGTGGCGCTGAAAGCTGTAAAGCTACAGGGACAACCATACTTGTGTGGCTTGAACTGCCATACTTGATTTGCAGTGTCTTGGAAACATACTCCCCTTCACTGTGAAGGGTGGAAACAGTGAAATTGTTGACTGAAATTGGAAGCATCACAGTTGTTAAAGATAAACACACATAAATGACTTCGACAAAAGAGATTGACGTCGGATGGGTAGCCTTCAATAGCTAACAACAAATCTGGAGCAGTGAGAAAGTTGCCACAATTTTGGTCATCGGCATGATGGTAATTGTTTTTGAGACTTCCAGGAATTCCAGCAGGAATTTGCTTTTCAACTGGTGCTGGACTTTGCTGCTTTTCAACTGGTGGTGAAGGAGCACTAGCATTTTGAGTGTGTGCAGCCTGGTTAGCACTTTGAACATTGTTGGTAGGCTCCCCACTGCCAAAGAGGTAACCCAAGGAACCCTGGCCACTACCAGCACTCACACCACGACCCATTTTCCCTCTGTATTGTGATGCTTTGTTGATGCTGAGACCACTCACTCAAAGAGTTAAGAGTTGGCTCCTCTCCTCCCACAGCAGAGCTGGACGTTTATGGTCCTCAAGATTCTGAACAGAATGATGTTGGAGACAGGTTTGGTGGTGACTTTCCCAAAGTAGACATCACTTTCAGAATGGAGAAGATGATGAAGAAGACTAGCATCACACTGGTGGAGAATGGTGGACAGCCGCTGAGACAGTGGAAGAGGTTCTTTTGTAGAGAAGAAGATAGCGGAAGCGGAAGATGATGTGGAGACAAACAAAGATTGCAACAATGACTGCTACGGAGGGTCTGAAAAGAGAGAGAGCATAGGCGACGGCTATGGAGGATACGCGATGACTTTCCGGCGAGCAGAAGGTGGCGCGTGGACAGCACGCGCCTGTTCGCAGCGCACAAAGATGTTACGCGTGGCGGCGCGTGGAGGAGAACCAGACTACCCCACCAGTGGGGTTGGCCGTCGCGTGAGGAGGCGGTCCAGATCCGCAGGTCGCCGGACGAAACTGAGGCGGCTGCCGGCGGCGGACGGTGGTTGCCGGCGGCGGACGGTGGCCGACGATGGTTGACAGCGGAGTCAGTTTCCTTTCTAGGGTTCCAGGAGATTTTAGATCCTTTGATTCTTCGTGCAAATGAAAGACAATGCCGAGAATGATTGATTGGGCATCACTTGATCTAAAATACCAGTTTGAGTTACTGGTAGAGGGAAAGGGTTCGAGAAACAAATTCTGAAAGCAGAACTTGTGTAGCTTCTATAAGAGAAAAGAAACTTGTTGGAAATACTTAGAGAAATGTGAGATCAGCAGCTAGATCTGCAAAGCTGAAAAAGATAGAATTCTAAAAGCTTGACTGGAGCAATTATAGCCTATTGAAGTACAAAGGCACAGGTTAAAGAAAAGATTTTTAAGGGGCCTCCGGCGGCCATAACGGTAGGCCGCCGACGAACAGTATAGACAGTCGGTAGAGGATCAGAAAACCTGCTCTGATACCATGTTAAGATTTAAGACTTATAAAAAATTATAATCTTGAGGGCTTAATGATCCCTCTCATGTTCTGCCATTTATAATAATACAGAGATGATACAATAGGGAGATGGAAGGTCAAGGGGTTGTCCTACCCTGCTAGGTACATCATTAGAGATAACCCAACACACTATCCCTTACTTTAGTCCTACTAACTACACTAACATAGGTAGACTTAGTAATTATTCTACCATTAAACTCATACACAAAACTCACACACAACTCACATTAACCAATAATTCTAACAACAGGGTTAGACGAGAATTGAATAATGAAGAGTGAAGTAGGAAGGATTTAGACTCAAGAAAGGATGAAAAAAGGTGCAAAGGAAGAATCGCAGCCACCGCTCAGCGCTAGTTTCAGCATTGTGCGCCAACTTTGTGAAGAGAGCCATTGTCAAACGCTTAAGCGCCAATGCTAAAGGGAAAAGTTAGAGTCGTGCACACCGTTGAGCGTCAGATCCAGCGCTGAGTGCTGGCCTTTCCAGACACAACACTGCCAATCGCCTGGGTGTGAACGCTGAGCATCCTACTTGAGTGTCACACCTACTGCTGAGCGGTGAAACCAACACTGAGCACTGTAGTTAGGCTTGGGCCTGCTTTCTGTAATTTTTCACAGATTATAAATAGATTTGTGTGAATTAGGGTTATCTTTTGGCAGAGAAGAGACGCAGAAACACCTATTCTCACTCCTTAGAGGCGGATTTTAGATGCGAAAGCTCCAATCTTTCAATTCTAGAGTTATCTCTTTCATATTTTTCATTCAATTCATATAGTTTCACCATGACAATGGTGAACTAAAACCCTTTTGTTGTTGGGGAACGATGTAATCCTATTGAAATTCTCTTATATCAAAGTTCTTATTTTATTTATATACTTTTGTTATCAATATTTTGAGTTTTCTTCTCTATACTTTATGCTTGTATTGTTTAACTCATCCAATGTCATGATCATTGATTTTTTCGATATGGACACATACGGGGAAATCTAGACATGAGGGGAATTCTCTTGATTAGCAATATTACCTAGACATAGGAATAAGACAGTCAATTGCTTTAAGCTTTTGTGCACTGAAATGCATGACTAATTACTAGGGAGACTATACATAGTAAACTAGTAATTGGGAGTAGGCTCTCTTCGCCGAGACATCGGGTTTAGAGTAAATTAGAAAGTTGCATGAACATTGATAACAAAGTTGAATTTAATAAGAATAGTAGATATAGGAGAGTGGATTAGGATGAAACCGTAAACCCCAGCAACACCATTCATCCATATCTTTATCTGTCAATTAATCAAGTTTTTGCATTTGCATGTTTATTTTAGTTTTTGCATTATAAACTCTAATTTCATTCTTTACCGAGTCTTAAGAAATTAATCCACATAAACAATTAGGCCTAAGAGTTCCTTGGGAAACGATATTCGGACTTACGTCTATTTATTACTTGATACGATCTGATACACTTGCCAGGGTGTTAACAGTAGTACACTTATGATGATGATCGTGGTGTTGAAGATGTTCTTGAGAATGCTATGTTGATGGTGGTGTGGTTATGATAGTGATGTTTACTCTAGTGGTGTAGTTAACATATGTGTTGATAATAGGATAGATTGTTGGCCTATGTATGTGATGTCCGTGATGGATTGGAAGATTGAGGGATCGTTGCTGGTTCACAATGACGATGAAATTAATGATTTATTGTGTTGATAGTGTTAAAGATGGGGTTGCTTATTAATGTTATGTCTTATTATTGTTGATCATATATTGTATGATTATGGTTTGTTTTTAACGGTAGTTTACTCTATACTTGTTTGTGTTTGTGTGTTTGTGAATGAAATTATCAACAATGATCGTATAATGTATTATATCTGAACAGATGATGTTACAAATGTTTCAGAAACATGAGAAAGTCATGAGATGATAGGAAAGATTTGGGATTTTCTTTAAATTTTTTTTTATTGGGCTTTTAATACAATGTAATGGAGTTATTATTTTTTCCTTGGTTATTTTAATAAATTTTGAACGATGTAATCTAATATTGATTCTGAAACTAATATGATTGAATTTATTTACACACGTTGAAATATTAAAGTTTTTGAAAAATATGTTTTTGTGGTATAAAGAAGTTAAAATGTTCAATTTTTATAATAACTCATGACACATCGTAAAATTTAAAGCTTACAATGGATATTGGTCATCAGTAATATCTTATACCCGAGTTATGTTATTACCAAAATATATATCTAACGGTAATTATAGTAAAGGCCGATATTTTTGAATAAATATTACTAATAACACTTTTACCTACAAATACTTACCTATTGGTATTTCGTTATAAAACAACAGCTATCAATAAATTTTTACAGTTTTCTAACAAATATTGACTACCAATAAATTCCAATTTTTTTTTAGTGATAACACCAAACTCAAAATAAATATGACATTCTTTTCCTTGCATGGCTGCTTTACACTTTTTAATATCTCTATATATTTTTTCATAGGATACTACCTTTCTTCATACCAATAATTTTGTCTTTCAATTGAAAACTTTCAATATGTCACCTAACTCTATTAAATTTAACTATATAAATATGAAATATTTACAGCTAATATAAATATGAAGTACTTAAAACTAAAAATATTATCCAACATTAACATTATATCCAACTGAAAAAATATGTCATTCATTCCATATATACATGCACACTAGTGGAAAAATAACTTTTTATAACGTACAAAAATGATTTTTTATAACGTAGTTACTGGGGTTATAGTTCTGGGCGATACAGTAAGTTTGGACATTTTATAACGTAGAAAAAATTTACGTTATAGTAAGTCTGAACATATTATAACGTAGTTTCTGAAATACGTTATAATAAGTCTGAACATATTATAACGTAGTTTCTAAAGTACGTTATAATAAGTCGAAGATTTTACGACGTAAAAGTTTTCCTACGTTATAATAGGGTGGATGGTACTATAACATAGAACTTTTTATACGTTATAATATATGATTTTTTATTTTAAAATAAATTTATTATTATATTTGACCTCCAATGATTATTATGTTTAAATCTTAAACAGAAAAAAAAAGAAAAAAGAAATAGAATGAAAAACAAATAAAAAACAAATCACGTGTTGATAATTTTTTATACAAATGAAAAACAAATATCTTTCTATATAAAAGAACCTGGCCAACAACTTTCTCCCACAGTAATATATCCAAAGTAAAATTTTATAATATTATAAATACAAGTTTACAATACTATCATGTATCCAAGATTAAATGCACTTTCTATATACACATTCGTCCATGTAACCTGCTTGGTTTCCTTTAACTCACTCAGCTCACATAGGTCAACCCCTTATATTACGGAGTGCCAAAACCGCAACTTGAATCTGTAAAAGCAAATAAGCACATGCAACCTAATCAACACTTCAAAAACAAATGCAAGTAGAGGTTATTCAGCACCTAATAAGTTGTTGTTTGGGACATCATATGTTAGCTACATAATAGGTAAATGAATGTTATATTTACAATTTTGCTAATAATTAGTTTGCCATATTTGCTAATAATTATATAAATACAATTGTTCTAAAGCACCACTGTACTTCTATTAAGAAAACTAATTTACTGAAATCGCAGTTTGAAACAATTTCAGTTTATCTTTTTCCCAAAGTTTAAAAGTGAAATTTGTAAATAAAAGACTGATGACTTGTATTACTTTCCAGATGACTTGTATAAATAAAAGACAGATGACTTGTAAAATAAATTCTATTTTAAAATAATAAATTCAAGTAATAAGATTTACATGATTGTGCAGTTTATGGACAAAAGGACAAAAGGACATTCCAGTTTATGCAGCAAGCCTGCAAGACTTCAAGGAGGTTAACATTCCAGTTTATACATGGTTGTTCAATAAGCCTAAATGAATTCATTTGGAAGCTTAACTTCAGGGTCCTAAATTAAGCAGCTATATATTAACCATGAAGTAATGGTGTTCCGTTCTCCTGCTAAAGTTTCCAACAATATGCAAGAAAAATAATACAAGTCCTGAATTGGCCTGGTATGATATATTGTTTGCAGGTGGTTTCTAACGTTCCCTTTAATATCAGCACAGATGTGATCAAATTATTTCTTCCGATGGGTGACATTTTCTCAGAAGTGGTTCTATTGCTCCAGGTTCGAATTGATAGCTCTCTAGTGTCTATAATTTATTGTCTTGTTTTTAGTTTTTCTCATTAACTACTAACCTCTAATGTTTCCGTTCCTATCACTCAACTCCTACCCACCAATCTGAAGTTCAAGTGATGTTCATTGTTTTTGTATCTTGATCAGTATTATGAGCTTGAGACATAACTACGTAGAATGGGGGAAAGAAATTATAGAAATTAGAAATAGCCTCACGACTTCCATCTGCACATGAAGTATTAATGTTTGAGGCATCTGAATAATAAGAGAAAAAGGTAGAAATGTATTACAGACATTACCTCTTTGAGATGCATGCAATCCCTTAAAATTAAGACCTCAAGAAAATTTACCCCATTGCAGCTTCCAAGGTTTCTGGAAAATAAAGGTTTTAGTACTTTTAATCAATCTTCTAGATGGACAGAATGTAACAGGCTCTTGCAAACCCTTGTTAGAAGCAAGTGACCTTAAGAAGTTACCAGTGATTGAATAAG
This sequence comes from Vigna radiata var. radiata, assembly GCF_000741045.1. Lineage (NCBI taxonomy): Eukaryota > Viridiplantae > Streptophyta > Magnoliopsida > Fabales > Fabaceae > Vigna > Vigna radiata. The sequence continues at coordinate 21,015,919 of NC_028352.1, read as the reverse complement.
ACGTTGAAAAGTCAACATACTTCAATTTCCTAAATCCCTGCACATTCAGTTTAGAATTACTAACTCTGACTACATACGACTTTTCTTTAACTTCCATGAAAAGGAAAAGTTAGGATAATGTTATCTAATTTAAAATTAATTGTCCAAAATTCAAAAACAAAAATAGTAGCTCCAAATCACATATCAATAAAATATTCATATAATCCTGCCGCCAATTGCAAAATTATATTATTCAGAAAACCAAAATATAGTTGATCTACAACATTTCCTTGTTGCATTATAACTTCCCCAGGAAGAAAGAACTCCTCATGGATCCTAATAACCTGAAAGATCAGAAGAGCATAAACTATAATCACTTCAACAATAGACGATAAAAAACACTCTCATTATAGGTACATCTCTGGTCATAACAAAAATCCTAGTAAATATGATTATTTCAGTCAATTATATATATTTTGTGCAGTTAGTATTCTCGTTCAATCAAGTCCTTCAAGGATGAAATTGTTGTTGATTACATAGATTGCAGAGAAAAAAGTAACTGGAATCTACAAAAAACTTAAAACACAGATAATAATATCCAGTTTACCAGAAGAACTAATGGCTTGAGAACAAACATGTTCCAGTGCTAAAAGTCTATATAACAAAAAAATTACTTGCCAAATAAAAAAGAGCGGGAAANGGCTGATTNTATCAGTTTTCGTTTTAATTTGTAGATTATAGATAAAAGTACAAAGGGGAAAAGAGAACTCTACGCAAAAAATACAGATAATATTAATTCCATAACGTTACTTACAATCTGGTTGATGAATTCTGCAGAGCATCCTTTAAAAAGAGAAACCTGCTCGATGTATGGCAAGTATAACGTTTGGGATATCTGCAAAAGGTAACCAGATCATTACATCATCCGAGATCAAAATGACGGAAATGATAAAATATGTCCTTCTCTAAAGGCATGATTCAAAGCTAGTACTAACTGGGTTATCATATTACGAGACTTACGAATAATAATCTCTTTATTTTATGTATAAGCAACCAGTGCTTCAAAAAATGAACAAAATAGAATTAAAAATGTAAATGTTCAAATTCATATTCTTTAAACTACACAACAAAAATACTTACATATGCCAAAAATTTCTAAACAGCACACTGACACAAAAGTGGCCTACAACTCCAGCAGAAAATTTGCAGGGACAGAGTTGAGTCAAAAGAAATAAACATAAAATATGTTGCAAAAGAAAAAAAAAAAAGGGAAGGAAATGAATAGATTAAAATGTAGAGCAAGCAACTTGAAAAGTGAATCTGTCCAACACTACATTAGATTAAATGTGCGCACGACATTTTTTTAGTGATTTTATATTTTCTTAAGATGATGGTAACTTTTGTTTGAGACTAATCTTCTTTTAATGAGATATCTCAGTATATGTCACCCCTCTCTGTTAAAGTAACTGATAGGAAATAATATATTTGATTATAGTTTACCTTATTTAGTTTCTGTATAATTGATTCTGTCTTAAATAGTTGATATATTATTTCCTTAATTATGGTTATGTACATTCTATATATTGTACGCTGGTTACTCTTTCAAGATCAATAAAACACATTTGTTACAATCCTTACATGGTATCAGCCTAATTTCGATCATTCCTTACCCTTTCTTCTTTTCTTTTCTTCCCTATCACCACAGGAAAAGCGCGATTTACCTACGCCATATTACCGAAGGCCTTGAGGCCGTGGGTAATGATATGCTTACCGAAGGCTTTTGAGCCGTCGGTAAGTTCCTCCCTGATTTAAAATCTCAGTTGGGGTTTTCGTTCCCCAATTTCACTTTCTTCACCCTTCGTCGAGTTCGTCGTTTTCTTCAGACAATTCCCTCCCTTTTCACGTCCCGCCTTTTCTTCACCTCCCTCACTTTCTCGGATAGTCCTGGTGGTGGTCATTCACGGTGGTCTTGGAATAGGGTTCCTTCACGGTGCGTTCTGGTTTAGGAGTCTTGGGCTAGGGTTCGAGTGGTTGCTACGTTGAGGGCTGGTGGTGTCGAGGGTGAGTCTCCCATGGAGGTGTGGTCGTTGGTGACGTGGTGTTTCCGGCAGGGTGGTGGGTCGTGGTAGTTAGCGTGTGTGGCAGTGGTGGTGCATCATCGTGGTCGTGGTCTACAAAGGTTGCCATCATCGTGCTTTTTGTTTTCGAGGTAATTTTATTTTCAAAATTGAATTTTCTTGGAGTAGAAATTGTACTTGATGGTGTTTGATGTTGTTTTTGATGTTGTTTTGTCTCTGTGATGGTGTGTGTGCTATAGAATTTGTGTTCTTTTTGTGTGGCCTTAGGGTTTCTGAAGTTTGAGAACTACTTGGGCAAGGTGCAATCTTCTGGCTGCCATTCCCAATATTGATAGTCAGAATCTACCCTCTCATTCTTTACACAAGAATAAGTTTACACAAACATTTATATTATCACATGAACTTGACCTCTCTTTCCAATTAGCATCCTTCCACATCTGTAGATGTTCCTCCCAAATCAAACCCAATTAATGGCTTATCCGTTTTAAGCCCGAAAAGAGTTTGTGAGTAACCAACAACACCTCCTGCAGGGCCAGACAAAATTACTTTGTGCCCTGAGAAGGAACACTCCCCATCCTATTGGACCACAATTATAAGCCCCTGCAAAGTCAAATGGATTGAAATCCAATCACCATTGTATCTATTAAGTAACATAAATTACGTATAATATACCCACCAAAGAATTACATGTTCCTATAAAGTTTAGAAACATCAGATATTCACTTTCGTTGAAACTGCATGAATCCACCAAACAATATCAGAAAAATCATTGGCTATTTTGGTATTTTTTTTTTGTAATGTTGTGTTAATAAATGGACTTATACAGGCCCAGTTTAGCATTTAGCCATGTAATTGACTAGTCCATTAATTTAGAAAATGAAGTCAGTTTGTGCAACCCCCAGGTTTACTAATCCTATTACAGAAAATGTACCACAGAGGATTTGGTGCACCCACTAGCGCAATCAACCGTGGAACAAATGCTAGATTCTGTGGTTTAGATATATCAGTTATAATATACTGCAGGGATTGTGTACTACAATACATCTGAAATAACTAATCACCTTATCAAGATGACTGTTAATCATTACCCAGCTCAGACTAAACTTGTCTGAGAACAATGAAATTTAATGAAAAAGAAGTAAAAGCTAAAATATTTTCCTTGTCTGAGAAGGTAAGAATGAGACAACAATCATGAATGTAACTAAAACTATGTTAAACTCTGACGTAGAGATAAAATTAGCAGCATCATGTTTTCAAAAAAGACTGTCAACATTACAGACGGCCTCTAGGCCGTTGCTAAACACACTCGAACAGCGTTACCGAGGGCCTCATGGCCTTCGGTATTACCCACGGCCTAGTGGCCTTCGGTATTACCTACGGCCTGCGGCCTTCGGTATTACCGAGGACTTTTAGGCCCTCGGTAATACCTTCCAAAGCCGTCGGTAGGCCGTCGGTAAGGTGCGTTTACCGACGACTTTTGGTCATTACCGAGGGCTTTTGGCCGTCGGTAAATCCCTTCTTTGTGGTGCTTTTTCCTTTAACACCATGATCCACATGTTAAACATACGCCTCACCTCAACCAATTTCATTATTTGGCGTCGTCAGCTGCTTCCTCTTATCGAAGGACAGGCCCTTTGTGGTCATATTGATGGCTCAATCATAACTCCTCCTGCAAAATTGCCTGTTGCTGATGGATCTTTGACGGTTCCTAATCCAGCCTTTATTACGTGGAAACAACAAGATCAAAGACTTGTAAGTCTTCTTCAGGCCTCCCTTACTGAAGAGACTCTAGCGGAAGTACTGCACTGTGACACCGCACAACAGATCTGGACTAGTCTTGAATCCCTCTACAGTGGTGACTCCAAGCAAAGAGAAATTGGGATCAGAGATCAATTGTTGCACCTTACAAAAGGCTCATCCATTTTTAGGGAGTTTTCCAAAACGTTTCGAGGCTTATGTGATCAACTCAGCCTTATAGGTAGACCAGTGGATGATTTAGATAAATTACACTGGTTTTTACGGGGTTTAGGTCCCACTTTCACTAGCTTTGGTGCATCTCAATTAGCCATGCGACCATTGCCTGTTTTTCGTGATCTTCTTTCTACTGCCGAGAGTTTTGAAATGTATTTACATGTCGTTGAATCTACTCCCTCTCAAGCTGCTTTTCATACCACTACTCAACGTTCCTCTCAATCATCCAATACACGTTTTCAATCTGGATCGCGTTCTTTCTCAATTGGCAAAACAGGTCGTGGTTCCCAATACTCAGGTCGTGGTGGTCGCGGCAGAGGACGTCGTCCTATCCATTGCTGAATCATTTGCAAATTCTTGCACTCTATCAAATTCAAACCAGTCTGATTGGTACCTCGATACTGGAGCTTCAGCACACATGACAGCAAACTCATCTGATTTAGACTCAATTGAGCCTAATTCTGGTAATCACACAATTATTGTTGGAAATGGTAATGCTCTCCCCATTTCCCATATTGGATCTCATCGTTTGACAAATAATTTAAACCTTCTTGATATTCTTGTTGTGCCTGGACTCCAAAAGAATCTCATTTCAATTACCAAACTTACACGTGACTTTCCTGTGGATGCTATCTTTACTGACACATCTTTTCTGCTTCAGCAAAGGGGTACAAAGGAAATTCTAGCAAAAGGGAGGAGTGAGCACAACTTATATGTATTGGAGCATGGTCAAAATGCCTTTGTTTCTGTTTTAAATTCCAATAAGCTACGAGGATCATTTAAATTATGGCATTATCGTTTGGGTCATGTTCACTTTGATACTATTTCCCATTTAAGAAAAAGAGGTCTTTTGTCTTTATCTTCTATTTTACCAACTCCTACCATTTGTGGCTCTTGTGAATTAGCTAAAAGCAAAATACTACCTTATTCCCTAAATGAGAAACGCGCATCGCATGTGCTAGATTTAATTCATTGTGATTTATGAGGACCTGCTCCCATTTGTTCAAAATTTGGGTTTCGATATTATGTGATTTTCATTGATGACTATTCCATATTCACTTGGTTATATCCAATGGGCCTGAAATCTGATTTTTATGATGTATTTGTCCAGTTCAAGAAATTTGTTGAAAATCAGTTTCATACTACTATAAAAACTTTCCAAAGTGATGGTGGCACCAAATTCAATAATAACAAAGTCAAGACCTTGCTAAATGAAGCTGAAATTCTTCATCTTACGTCTTGCCCTCATACACCAGCCCAAAATGGTAGAGCTGAACGCAAACATCGTCACATTACTAAAACGGGTCTTGCAATGCTTTTTCATTTACATTTCCCTGCTCATTATTGGCTACATGCTTTTTGTTGTGCTGTTTATGTCATAAATCGGTTACCGGCCACTCTTCTAAATGATGTTTCTCCATTTGAGACCTTAATAATACTCCTCCTAATTATGCTCACTTTCATCCTTTTGGCTGCCGGGTTTATCCTTGTCTCCGTGACTATGCCACTAACAAATTGTCTCCTCGCAGTGCACCTTGTATTTTTCTTGGATACAGCAGCAACCATAAAGGATTTCAATGTTTGGATCCTTCAACCTCCCGATTATACGTAACAAGACATGCAAGTTTGATGAACTTTATTTTTCGTGTTCAAAAACATGAACTATATCTCCAATTTCCGGATTGGGTTTTTTCTTCATTTGCTGAACCAGCCTCAACAGCTGAAATTCCTGCTCCAGCTTCTGCACCGGCTTCTTCTTTGCCACTATCCAAGGAAACTGTACACTCATCAACCACACCTTTTGGTCTATGCCCTGCTGAAGATACTCCTTCAACTGTTGTTTCCATACCTCCTACTCAACCATAAATACACCGTAGTGTCCAATCTACTCAATACTGTATCTAATTTTATTTAATGCAAAAAATATAAACTAACATGACACCGAACTCACGATAAATATACCATTCATTCAATTATACATATGAAACTTTTTAATATTTTGTATTTCTTTTTTAGAAGATGTTAATTTTTCTTGAGGTTAATGATTTCCTCTTTCAATTGAGAACTTTCAGGAACATTACAATTAGTCCTTTCCTGACACTTTAACATAATCATATATCAAAATTCAAGTAAATTTTACACATTGACTCACTTTCTGTATTACACTTTTTTTCTTATAATAATAAAACATTTCTCAAATAAAAAGGTTAAATGATAATATACATTAATTTATAGTATAAAATTATAGCAAGGTGATGAGATACAAATCATCAGATACATAAAATAACTATAATCCATTCATCTTATACTTATATAAAATTATCTTGAGAAAACGTGGATTCCAAAAATAGAATTATATATTGTTTTGGATGGGGACCAAGACACCGTTCGCCTCTGGATTACAATGATGAACTGAACTTCTCCACTTGAGTGTTTGAGGATTCCTGTCTCAATTT